>NW_028317873.1:1052500-1352500 GCF_062004578.1 Staurois parvus | reverse complement strand
ACAATTCATGTAGCAGAAGACATTTTGCCTAAATTGATGATGAAATTTAATTTTATGGGATATTTTTAATGACAGAAAGTAGAAAATAATTTTTGGGTCTTTTTTTTTTTTTTTTTAATATATAATAAACTCAGTGGTGATTAAATACCACCAAAAGAAAACTATTTGTGTGAAAAAAATGCTAACATTTTTAGTTGGGTATAGTGTGGCATGACCATGGAATGGCCAGTGAAAGTAGCACAGTGCCAAATAGCAAAAAAATGGACTGGTTGTGAAGGGGGTAGCACAGTGGTTAAATGGTTAGCACTCCCACCTGGCAGCACTAGGGTCATCAGTTCAAATCCCAACCACAGCACCACTTGCCTGGAGTTTGCATGTTCTCCCTGTGCCTGCATGGGTTTCCTCCAGGTGCTCCGGTTTCTTCCCACACTCCAAAGGCATGCTGATAGGTTAATAGGCTCCTGTCTAAATTGGCCCTAGTAGGTGTATGTACTAGGGTCATCAGTTCAAATCCCAACCACAGCACCACCTGCCTGGAGTTTGCATGTTCTCCCTGTACCTGCGTGGGTTTCCTCCAGGTACTCCGGTTTCCTCCCACACTTCAAAGACATGCTGATAGGTTAATTGGCTGCTGTCTAAATTGGCCCTAGTAGGTGTATGTATGAATGTGAGTTAGATTGTACGCCCCTTGAGGGTTAGGGACTGATGTGAATGTACAATTTATATGTAAAGCACTGCTAAAATTGATGGCGCTATATAAGTATCTGAAATAAATATATAAGGGGGTAAAATGTTCCAGAGTGGTAAAATAGAATGAAAGATACAGCTAAGAGATACAAGATGGATGTTTGCACATGCCAGTAGAATCCAGTGTTTGTAACAAATACTATAAAGTCCTGTAGGTGCAAATCCTAACTGAAGAACATTTATTTTTTTTATAGTGCTATGTATCATAAACAACTATTTTTTCCATTTATTCATCTTTTGTTGTATTTAAATGCTGCTGATCTGCCTCTTAGCATCTACTTCCTGCCTACATACACTCACTCCAGCCACGGCTGCATGGCATTTGTCAGGGTGGGCTTTTTGATGGTGACAATCATGATCCATGCTTACATAACGTGTAATGAAACAGTGCCTTGCACTCTCTATCAGAATCCTGTATGAGGGTTGCAATGAAGAAACACAACTAGGAGAGAAAAAGTTCTGTCACCTGACAACAGACAGTGCCTCAACAAGGACATTCCTGGCTGGATAACCAAGTATTATTTTAATAAAAGCTCTAGATTTAAAAATAATCAAAACAATTTTTGATATTATAATAATTTACTGAAATTTAGGGATTGGTTTTACATATACTTTAACACTATTGCACATACAGTGAGGAACAGAAGTATTTGAACACCCTGTGATTTTGCAAGTTCTCCCACTTAGAAATCATGGAGGGGTCTGAAATTCACATTGTAGGTGCATTCCTACTCTGAGAGACAGAATTTAAAAAAAAAATTCAGGAAATCACATTGTATGATTTTTAAAGAATTTATTTGTCTTGCACTGCTGAACAGAAGTATTTGAACACCTAAGAAACAGCAAGAATTCTGGTTCTCAAAGACCTGTTACTTTGCCTTTAAAAAGTCCACCTCTACTCCACTCATTAATGTAACTTAGTAGCACCTGTCTGACCTCTTTAAAGACACCTGTCCACCCCACAGTCAGTCAGACACCAACTACTACTATGGGCAAGACTGAAGAGCTGTCAAAAGACACCAGAGACAAAATTGTGGACCTCCACAAGGCTGGAAAGGGCTACGGGGCAATTGCCAAGCAGCTTGGTGAAAATAGATCAACTGTTGGAGCAATTGTTAGAAAATGGAAGAGACTAAAGACGACTGTCAGTCTCCCTCAGACTGGGATTCCATGCAAGATCTCACCTCGTGGGGTATCACTGATGATAAGAAAGGTGAGGAATCAGCCCAGAACTACAAGGGAGGAGCTGGTCAATGACATGAAGAGAGCTGGGACCACAGTTTCAAAGGTCACTGTCGGCAGAACACTACGCCGTCATGGTTTCAAATCATGCATTGCACGGAAGGTTCCCCTGCTCAAGTCATCACATGACCAGGCCCATCTGAAGTTTGCCAATGACCATCTGGATGATCCAGAGGAGGCATGGGAGAAAGTCATGTGGTCAGATGAAACCAAAGTAGAACTTTTTGGTCTAAACTTCACTCGTCGTGTTTGGAGGAAAAAGAAGGATGAGTTGCATCCCAAGAACACCATCCCTACTGTGAAGCATGGGGGTGGTAACATCATGCTTTGGGGGTGCTTTTCTGCAAAGGGGACAGGACGACTGCACTGTATTAAGGAGAGGATGAATGGGGCCATTTATTGTGAGATTTTGAGCAACAACCTCCTTCCCTCAGTCAGAGCATTGAAGATGGGTTGTGGCTGGGTCTTCCAACATGACAACGACCCGAAGCACACAGCCAGGATAACCAAGGAGTGGCTCCATAAGAAGCATATCAAGGTTCTGGAGTGGCCTAGCCAGTCTCCAGACCTAAATCCAATAGAACATTTTTGGAGGGAGCTGAAACTCTGTGTTGCTCAGCGACAGCCCCGAAACCTGACAGATCTAGAGGAGATTGGTGTGGAGGAGAGGGCCAAAATCCCTGTTGCAGTGCAAACCTGGTCAAGAACTAAAGGAAACATTTGACCTCTGTAATTGCAAACAAAGGCTTCTGTACCAAATATTAACACTGATTTTCTCAGGTGTTCAAATACTTCTGTTCAGCAGTGCAAGACGAATAAATTCTTTACAAATCATACAATGTGATTTCCTGATTTTTTTTTTTTTTTAAATTCTGTCTCTCAGAGTGGGAATGTGAATTTCAGACCCCTCCATGATTTCTAAGTGGGAGAACTTGCAAAATCGCAGGGTGTTAAAATACTTCTGCTCCTCACTGTAGCTAATTCTACAGCGGTTTTTGAAAATATTTTATTATTTTAGAAGGGATGGTTTAACCCCTTCACGCCCAAGGGTAAAACAAATCCTAATGTCTAAGCACAATTTTGCAACTACGGTAATCCATACGTATATCCAGGGGAATTATACCTTGTTTTTTTCAGGACAAATTGGGCTTTCATTTTGGTGGTGAATGGTAATGGATATCTCCTGATTTTTTTTTTTTTATTATTATTATCAAGGGAAACCTGGTCCAAGATTGTTAAAAAAAATTTTTTTTTAAAATCTAGCTGTATATTTCTTGTTACTACCATAACCCACCACCAAGGAACAACCCAAATAATTTCTCCTACTCCTGATGATCACAATGATGCCACGTATGTGTTGTGTTATTTGTTGTTTGTACTCGTAGTACTGCCCAGAAACAACAGTGTGCATTTTGCAATTTTTTTTTTGTCCTAACAAAACACTTACTCTAATTTAAAAAAAAAAGAAATCATGCCCAAAATAAACTGACGCTGATCTTTTACCTTGACCTTTGACACTTACTTGACCCAAACACTAACCCTGGCACTGACCTAGATCAAACCTTGATCTGGGTATTTTTTATTTTATTTTTCTATTTCAATGGGTTTTATTAATTTTTTAACAGTATAAAACAGAGGCAATAAAACACGCCCATGCAGGGGCTATCAATTGCACAGATAAACAAAATGCAAAATAAAAAAAAAAAGGGAAAAACAGTGCTCCAACGCCAATAGGGCAAAAAGTACACCCACGCAGGGGCTATCAATGGCACATAAGTTACAAAACATTAATGTAACTGACTATAACAACTAAATGTAGCTGTCCAGTCACACCAAAAACAGAGTGAGAGAGAAAGAGGAAGAAAGAGGAGAAAAAAAAAAAAAGGGGGGGCAAAGAGCAGGGGTCCAAGAGCGCCAATACCGAACGCCATTACATCCCCAGACTAGCCGGGGGGAGTGAGGGAAAGGCATATTGCAACCACGGCTCCCATATTTTCAAAAATTTACGTTGGGAGTCGTTGTGAATACTTGACATCTGTTCGTTGAGCATCATAGCGGTCATACGATCCCACACCCCCTGAAGAGGGACAAACGGACTCTTCCAGGCCTGAGCAATTGTTCTAGTGGCCAATAAAAACAGATAGGAAGCCAACTTCTGCTGGTGAGCCAAGAGGCCCGGTATGGGGCAATGAAGCAAAGCATACCGAGCATCCCGGCGTATGGAGAGATGGAACAAGGTGAAAAGGAGGCCAAACACACGAGACCAAAAACGAAACAGTCTCGGGCATGACCACCAGATATGCAATACATCGCCACGATGGCCATTTTATTTTATTTTTAATATTTATTTATTTTACACACTGTTGTTTTTTTCTCTCTCTGAAAGGACAGAGAGAGATACAGTGTATCTCTCTCCTCCATTCAGAGAGAGAAAACACAGGGGTGGGATTCACAGTGACTGATCACTGTGATAGCCAATCAGAGGCTATCACAGTGATCAGGTGACCCGGAATTTGGAGTTCCAGGTCATGATCGTTAGTACGGGACCTGGGGCTCATGGTGAGACCCCGGTCTCTGTGCTGGAAGCACACCATGTGGCACAACAAGATGCACAAATATGCACCCTATGGCATAAGGAGCAGTTCAATGAGGCCGAATATTTTTGTGTGATCTTCATCTAGGGGTTAACCAAAAGAGTAGGAAGTCTAGAGAATGTTGAATTTTCACTTCGCTTTAGCAAAAAGGGTAATTAATGTTTTCTTTTGCATCTTTAAAACTAAAAAAAAAATCCTTTTTTTTAATTTCTTTTGCACATGACCAGGTATTCAAAGTGAATACAGATTCACCTTTTTTTACAAACCTAAGTAAACAATTTCTTTATACAGTAAACTGTAAATCTTTACGCCTATAGTAAATCAACCCCATCATTTCTAATTGAGCCTTTGGTTATCTGCTTATATTGTGGGACTGCAAAGTGCCCAATTCAAATCATAATTAAACACAGAGATGGTAAAACACTTTTAATTAAACAGAAGTTATTAATTTAAAGCATTAGCGTATTTAAATTGGGTAGTTAATCAACGGAAGGTCAAGAAAAGCTTTAGAGCCTATTTAGCACTGAAAGAGAATATATTCATCTTTATGTGTTCTGACAATAATTAAGTTTACCAAATGCCCTCAACATCATTTAAAAAACCTGCCCATTTTAGCTAAACATTGTCATGATTTAAACATTATTTTTTTATTAGAGAACTGATGAGCATAAATTCAAGTTCTCTCCTGATTTGCGATTAATTTAATTCTTACAGATAAAATAATCTCCTGTCCAAGATTTACGAATGGAAAGTGAAGTGATCGGCACAAATTCAAATTCAGAAAAATGAGTTTATGTATTTCAGGCTCATACAGCTTACAAAAACAATCCTTTTTTACTATCCAGAAATATATGTGAGCTAGCTATGACAAATAAAATCTAAAGAAATCTAAGAAACATATGCAAAAACATAATGGTAAGGTACACCCATAAAGGATGTTTTGGGTATAGGCAGAGTTCCTGGTTTTTATACACCTCAGATACTCCAACATATACCTCAGATCTCCCTGCCATAGTTCCTGACTCTGTTCCACTCACCTTAGCTTGTTTCAGAACCTCCTGATGCATTCTGTATGATATAAAATAAATACACAGTTTGAAAGAGAGAAAGAGGACATCTTTAATGGATATAGCAGGTGTTCAGATCCAAGAACTGAAGTTCAGAGATCTCACCGATAAAGTGCCAGAAAAATAAAAGAAGAAAGAAACTGTTAGGATGAGATTAAGGAACTGGATAAAGTTTGGTTCACAGGAACTTCTGCAAACCCCATAAAAGGTCTGCAAAACCCAGAAAGAAAGTCTGGAAAACATAGCAATGAACCTTTCTGAAGTCTATGGGAGCCAAATATTGTTTTTTTTTTCTGGCCTTTCTAAGCTTATGTTATAAAAAAAGCAATGTCAAGCAGGACAATTGCCATGGGTGACATGTAACAATGCAAAAAAAAAAGATCAAATACGGTTCATCAGTTTAACCACAAGCTGCCCAGCCACTGTAGAAATACGTTGGCAGGGCGGCATGGCTGGGCAAAACCACGTTTTAAAACGTGTGTTTGCAAAACAGGTAGGGGGCGCCACCGCCCTACCTTTCCCGTGGGTCATGGCCGCTTATGTCAGTCGCCGGGTCACAGCCGGTCGTTACCGGCTGTGTCCCGCCGATTAGCGGCAATCACTGACAGAGAGCAGAACTGCAGTAGCTCTGCTTTCTGTCAGTTCCCTGTCAGCTCCTGACATGCTGATCTGGAGAGAAGAGTTTATCTCTCCGGATCAGCTGTCCCCATGCAGTACACACCCCCGCCCCCTAGTAAAACACTCCCCTCACACAGTTAACCCTTTCAGTAAATAAAGTTAACTCCTTCCTCCCCAGTGCCATTAGTACAGTGTCAGTGTTTTTTTTTTGCACTGATCACTGTATTGGTGTCACTGGGGATGTCAGTGACCCCAAGTCAGTTCCCCCCCAGTGTCAGAATGTCCGCCGCAGTCCCACAGTGCCGCCATAAGTCACTGATCGCCGCCATAAGTCGCTGTTCACCGCCATTATTAGTATAAAAAAAATTTAAATTCCCAGTATCTTTACCGCCATTTGTAAACGCTATAACTTTCACGTAAAGCAATTAATTTACACGTATTGGGTTTTTTTTAGCAAAGACATGTCGCAGAACGCATTTTGGAGGAAATTTATGACAAAATTTTTTTTACTGTACATGTTTTATAGCAAAAAGTCCAAAATATTGTTTTTTTTTTTTCAAAGTTGTCAGCCTTTTTTTTTTTTCATAGGGCAAAAAATAAAAAAACGCACAGGTGATCAAATACCACCGAAAGAAAGCTCTATTTGTTTGAAAAAAAGGACATAAATTTCATTTATGTACCGTATTGCATGACTGCACAATTGTCCGTTAAACTAGCGCAGCGCTGTATAGCAAAAAAATGGCGTAAATTGCAGTATCTATACCATAGTTTGTAGACGCTATAACTTTCACACAAAGCAATCAATATACACTTATTGGGATTTTTTTTTACCAAAAACATGGAGCAGAATACATTTTGGCCTAAATTTCTAACTAACTTTGAGTTTACTATATATTTTTTATAGCTGAAAGTAAAAAATATCATTTTTCTTCAAAATTTTTGGTCTTTTTTTGTTTATAGCGTGAAAAATAAAAAGCGCACAGGTGATCAAATACCATCAAAAGAAAGCTCTATTTGTGTGAAAAAAAGGACGTAAATTTTGTTTGGGTGCAGCATTGCATGACCGCGCAATTATCAGTTGAATTAGTGCAGCGCCGAGTAGCAAAAAGAGGCCTGGACATTAAGGGGGGTAAATCCTCAGGAGGGCAAGTGGTTAAAGGACAACATAAAAAATCTATATAAAAAAAAGCTGTGGCAGCACAGATCCGCAGCTGGCTTCTATTTCTAAACAAACCAGAGGATTTGTTATTTAGCAACGATTATCAATTTCACCCATCATTCCTGGTCCCTTTGGGGACTATACGTTGTGATGGGAGTAGTGTGGGTTGCACATCTTCAGGCACAGCAGATCGTAATGTTGGCTGGTCATTGCCATTGGCATGGATCACTGGCCATAGGGATTGAATATTATCATTGTCATAAATGTATAGTAAATAAGTTGAACTTGGTATTTTATATAAATTCAGATTTCCCCTAGATCATATCTTCAACAAAATGTAGTGCAAAATCATAAATCCACATTTCTGTTGATTGCTAAACTTTTCCCTTCAAAAGCAGCAGCTCCAGCTGCTGAAGATTTAAACACTCATAGCCTACTGTCAGGGATCTTGACTCTAAATGACATGTTCCTGATTGCTTGGTCTAGCTCAGTGGTGGGCAACCTTTTTTTTCAACTGAGCCAAATCTCGCCAAAACCATGATTGAAATTTATTTTGAGAGCCACATTTTTAAAACTGAAAATACATCTCCCATATAGTAATTCATCCCCCATAGTAATTCATCCCCCATATAGTAATTCATCCCCCATAGTGTAATTCATCTCCCATAGTAATTCATCCCCCATATAGTAATTCATCCCCCATCGTAATTCATCCCCCATAGTAATTCATCCCCCATATAGTAATTCATCCTCCATATAGTAATTCATCCCCCATATAGTAATTCATCCTCCATATAGTAATTCATCCCCCATATAGTAATTCATCCCCCATAGTAATTCATCCCCCATATAGTAATTCATCCCCCATAGTAATTCATCCCCCATATAGTAATTCATCCCCCATAGCAATTCATCCCCCGTATAGTATTTCATCCCTCGTATAGTATTTCATCCCCCGTATAGTATTTCATCCCCCGTATAGTATTTCATCCCTCATATAGTATTTCATCCCTCATATAGTATTTCATCCCCCATATAGTAATTCATCCCTCATATAGTATTTCATCCCTCATATAGTATTTCATCCCTCATATAGTATTTCATCCCCCCATATAGTATTTCATCCCCCCATATAGTATTTCATCCCTCATATAGTATTTCATCCCCCCATATAGTATTTCATCCCCCCATATAGTATTTCATCCCCCCATATAGTATTTCATCCCTCATATAGTATTTCATCCCCCCATATAGTATTTCATCCCTCATATAGTATTTCATCCCCCCATATAGTAATTCATCCCTCATATAGTATTTCATCCCCCATATAGTAATTCATCCCTCATATAGTAATTCATCCCTCATATAGTATTTCATCCCCCCATATAGTATTTCATCCCTCATATAGTATTTCATCCCCCCATATAGTATTTCATCCCTCATATAGTATTTCATCCCCCCATATAGTATTTCATCCCTCATATAGTATTTCATCCCCCCATATAGTATTTCATCCCTCATATAGTATTTCATCCCCCCATATAGTATTTCATCCCCCATATAGTAATTCATCCCCCCATATAGTAATTCATCCCTCATATAGTAATTCATCCCTCATATAGTAATTCATCCCTCATATAGTATTTCATCCCTCATATAGTATTTCATCCCAACATATAGTATTTCATCCCTCATATAGTATTTCGTCCCCCCATATAGTATTTCATCCCTCATATAGTATTTCATCCCCTCATATAGTATTTCATCCCTCATATAGTATTTCATCCCTCATATAGTAATTCATCCCCCATATAGTAATTCATCCCCCATATAGTAATTCATCCCCCATATAGTAATTCATCCCTCATATAGTATTTCATCCCTCATATAGTAATTCATCCCCCATATAGTAATTCATCCCCCATATAGTAATTCATCCCTCATATAGTATTTCATCCCCCATATAGTATTTCATCCCCCATATAGTATTTCATCCCTCATATAGTAATTCATCCCTCATATAGTATTTCATCCCTCATATAGTAATTCATCCCCCACAGTACTATTCCCCCCCCCCTTCTAGTAAGCCAAGTCCCCCGTGTCAATTCACTTACCTTTTGCGTTCCTCTCGCTGTCTTCCCGCGCCGTTCGGGTCTTCAGGGCGGACTGTGAGAGGAGCCTAGCTCCCCTCACGTTCGGCACGCTGCCCCGCCTACACACATCCTGACAGCCACATCCGCGGGCCGGATTAAAAGGTCCGCGCGGACTTTTGGGGCTGCCAACCGAGAGGAGGCAGGGGAGCGGCCGACCGAGAGGAGGGAGGGGAGCAGGCGCCCGGCACACAGAAGAGCCGCATTAGAGTGGGTAAAGAGCCGCATGTGGCTCGCGAGCCGCGGCTTGCCGACCACTGGTCTAGCTCAAGATAATACCAACCATGATAGTGTCTATACTGTTTTATTACTTGGTAACAGGGGCGGACTGACCATTTGGAAACTTGGGCACTGCCTGAGGGCCCGGGGTCAGTAGGGGGCCCCATGACATGCCCCTGGTACCTTTTTCATAGGCTTTTTTGAGTTTGGGCAAAGACACAGGGGCCCCATGATCCCCTATTGCCCGGGGGCCCCATGAGTTGTCAGTCCGCCCCTGCTTGGTAATTACTAGTGTTGCAGAACATCTGTTGAAACATTGTAAAAAAATGGAGGGTATGTAGGCTTGATTTTCTAGAACACCATTTATACACAATGCTGTGGAAAGCACAGAATGCCAGAGTTCCCATTGAATGTCTATGATCTATCTGTCATTAGTGCAGATCACAGACAAAATGCACTGAGCCAATCTGATTGGCTCTGTGCCTTGTGATTGATGTAATGGTCAATCACAGTGATTACAAATGTAAACATGTCTTTGTTTACATTTGAGAGCCATTCCCTTCTTCACAAAATAGAGGAAGGGTAGGAAGGAGGAGTGAAGGAAGGAATCATGAGAAAGGGAGTTAAGAAGCTCCTAATTCAAGCTGAACAGTTTTTTTCATATTTGATAAGTGTATTTGATGACTGAGTGTCAGGACAGGCCTGCCCATAGTGCAGGCGAAGATCCGCGGCACACAAATATGCGCACAAATATGTGCATGCGCAGAGTTAGTGACATCTGCGGGTGCTTGGGCATAGGCCTGCACATCCAGGCACTCGCCTGTCACTAATGCTGGCGCCAAAAGGACTATTTAAACTGGCTGCAGTAAACATCTCATTTCCGTTTGGTCTTATCCCTGCTTGTGTTCCCTGATTCCTGTGATTGACTCCTGATAACGAACCAGCTTGTTCCTGGCCTCCGCTTGTCCACTGCCTGCCCTGACCTCTGGCTTGCCTTGGATTACCCTTCTGTCTCCGCTCCTGTCTGATTAATCTTCCGATGCTGACCTGGCCTGTGACCCAACTACTCTTCTTCCTGCCGTTTTTATGCCTGATCTGCCTGACTGATACCAAACCCGGATTGTCTGACCCTGCATCTTCAAAACGCACCCCTCTGAGGAAGTGTTTTTACACAAAACGCGTCAGGGAGGTGCCCCTGACCCGTGTGCGTATACCGCGAGGCCATCCTGATTGGTGGCCATATCAGATCCGGATGTAAGTTTTTATTTATCTGTTTATGCTGGAATTTTGACCATTAAAGACCTACTACACTATTAGAAGCTTTCTTGGGGCTCATTATTTCCATGTGAGCCCGTTTTTGAAGGTTCCTGAGGATTTGGAATGATATCTGACTTCCCCCTCCCCCTGCTGATGATGGCCCTGGTGGAATGCTTAAGAATACACCTAGACTGATGACATCTAGTGGCCGACTTGCTGATGACATCTGCCTGGTATCACCAGAGCACCAGGAGCAGGTCTTCATTGCTCCACGCGCAATTAATGCGCTATCTGGTTAGTGCAATGTTTGTACATTCACAACAACACAAGAGTCATGTTTATCCTTGATCATGGACTTTTGGAACACCTGCACATAATCATTTTGATTTATTACTATAAGGACAGAGTTATTTAACATACGATATTTAACATATGATATTGTGCAATATTTATTTATTTGTTTCTTCACCTGATTTTACTCACATTAGCGCTGCATACTTATTTTATATTTTTCATACTGAGTTTTAGAGGTTGTCTTTATGCTAGCAGCTTAATATTGTTCCCAGCGCTCAATTACTACCTTTCCACTTTCAGCTACTCCTGGACTGATCACAGGCACTCATACACCACCGTGCCCCTGCGGCTGCTGTCCCACCATCAGCGGTCCTTGAGCCGGAGTTGTACGGGAGGCCTGCCTCTTCATGTCAGGCTCACTATCCAGGTACATGACACTGAGAGCTGTATATGTCAACTCCATACACTCTTAGCAGTGACCTGCATAATAATGCCTCCCCCTCCCTAATCCTACACATTAACCCTCTCATCTCTGTCAGCCCACTTGTATGTGAGCTATACAGTACATTAACCCTTCCCCCCCCCCCCCGTCCGTCCGTCCCTCTGTGTTTGACCTGGACCTTAATGATGCATTATATCCACTGCAACAGTACCAACCTCACTATCAGCATGTTTCCTCATTTCCAAGATCACAAAGAGGTGGTAACTAAAAGAAGCAATTTTGGGGGTGTTCGCACTGTCCTGACATTTTTATTTTTGTATTTGATTTGTAGGTTTTATAGGAGAGAGTAAGGGATATTATTCATATGATATTTTTCACATACCATATATATATATATATATATATATATATATATTTATAGTGCTTATTACATACTACTAAAATTTGATATACGCTACTGATACAGATAATTCTACAGTTGATAGTTGATTATTGTAAAAGGAGCCCAGATCTCGGTTTATTCTCCAGCTTTCTGACTCATACTTTCAAAATGGTAATTTACACAAATTGATTATTTTCTCTTTTAGTATATCTTATATCATCAGTAACTGTTAAATAATTGGGAACTGCAGCACATATCATGTTGTTTTCAAACAATACAAAAATATAATAACTATAACATTGTAGTATGTATCCACTCCTCAATGAAAACAGGACAAAATCAGCCACACTCTAATTAGCTCTTCCTGCTGTATTTTTAATAATCAGTGTATTGACTGCATACAGTAATGTTTCCAACCCAATACCAGTCTTCCTTGAGTCGTTTCACCACTCCTGGCTTGCTCACAAGGATAGGAGAAGTCCTATCAAGTGCAATCTGTGTCTCCTACCTTATGGATGGATACTCCTATTGGGTTTCTGCTGCAGCACAGGGTCCACCTAGGGACCAGGGCTGGGTAGTCACTGGAGCAAGGCCTTGCAACTTGTAGAAAGTGGTGGCTTCCTGCAATGTGTGTAAAATGAAATGAGTTCAGTGCACAAGTGTCAATGGTGTTTGTGCATTAATCCATCCATGAGGACTGGAAGGGCATGTGGTGTGCTTTGCATCCTTGTTCTATAATAATTAATCTCCAGAGAAGAGAGAAAGAGGAGATGGCAGTGTTTGTTGGTTCCAGCTAGGAACCAGAGTGTTAGGAGCTAACTAAAATGGCTGTCGGTCTCTAACCTGTCCTCTAAAGGGCAAACTCTCTGGTTCCCTGGGGGCCCACCCACAAGCCATCCCTTAGAATGGAACTAAACTTACGTCCTCTTGCTCCCTCACCGCCACTGACTTCACCTGGATTCAGGATCCTAAGCCTTTTTGACTGGCAAGGCCAGAATCATGTAACGCCTGTGCACATGTATAGAAGTTCATCACAGAGGTACACTGAGCTGCGCATGCATGGAGCAAACAAGTTTACAGGGCACATCTGATGTGCTAAATAGGTCCTGATTCTATGGCCTAAGGGAGTTTTCCCTTTGTTATGGAGAATGAAAGAGTTTTTGAAGAATTGATGCTGTAGACTCCTGTTGAATTGTGTGGTTATCCTATTACTTCTACTCACTATGAAGGTCCTGTGTATATGAATGTAAAGGTTGTAGCTATGTGAAAGAGCTGCCAAGCAGATGCATTCATGTGAGTGAGGAATACCTGAGGGATTCCGCTAACTTAGATAAGGTATCCCATTATGAAAGGAGAAATTTAACCCCACCACCACCACTAGAGGTCCTCAGGTAACAGTTAATTGGAAACAGATCCCCATCTTGACTCCAAGGTACTCCTGAGTAGCTGACAACTGTCCCTGAAGATAGGACCCAGAGTCAAATCCTGGAGTAAACAAACACTTGGCCATCTCTAGGCTTTTCACTTCATGCGAGACATTATGTTAAAAAAAAGTCAACTCAAAGTCAATTGATCTCTACCATTCACTCCCAGCTGCTCTCTGACCAATCCTCCAACAGCTGACCGGCTTGTGCTGCCTGGGAGAAGGACCTCTCCAGTTCCCTCACTCAGAATGACCTGGAACAAATACACTTAAATATACAGTACATAAGGGTTCAGTAAACGTTTCCGCTCAAGAAAATGGATATAAAATCTAATCACGCTGGTATCAAACCCCAGCTCTTCGACACAAGTTTCATCCAGATGTCCCAGATACCTGCTGGAGATGTAGGAAGGACATTGGGACTCTCCTATATATCTGGTGATCATGCCCCCCGACTTCAAACTTACTGGTCTGAGATACACTGTATCATCCAACCAGTGACCACCTACACCCTAGATTTTACGCTGGCCCAGTTCCTATTACACCACTCTTCTTTTCCCACATGGCCTATTTCAAATCCCTGGTCATGCTTATGGTCAATGCAGTGAAACAGTGTATCCCAACTAACTGGCGTTCAACACTTCCTCCGACCATCAAGTAATGGCTCAAATGCATCCATAAACTGGCTGAAATGGAAGAACTAATTTATATAGCCTGCGATTCCCCTATTAAATTCACAGCCAAATGGGCATGCTGGATTCACTTCCAGACAACAGCAGAATTCACCCTTCTGACTAACACCCCTCCCTCCTAACTTCTGAATTACCCTGCATCTTTAGCATTCTCTTCACACCTCCCCAGCTGTACCTCATACCACACTGACAGAACACCCTAAGCGTCAGACAGTAATCTGCTTATGCTCCCTCTCTTCACTTCACGAGCTACTACTTTCCAGAATTGGGAGGACCCATCACCCCCCAGTTCAAGAGGAGGAGTAATACCACCACCTCCTCCCTCCCCCCCTTTTATTTTCTTCTTCTTTTCTTCCCCTTCTCCCACACCTTACTCTGCTGTCCAGCCACTCTCCATAGCCTGCCCTCAACATATCTCCCTATCCATCTGCTCAGGCCGACCTATATGTGGAACTAGCTCTCCCAAGATCACCTGACCCCCAAATCTTTCACAATGTTCCTCATTCCAAAGTCCCCTGTAAGGGATGTAAGCGATCCGCTCCCCTCACATGAGCCACACCTCCCCCCCCTTCCAGGTTCGTATTCTCTCTTTTCCCTCCACCCCCCTCCCATAGGGGCAAAGCCCCACTAATTCACTAGCTTAAACTTTATTAATTTCTCATGTCTGTATGGCTTTTACTCTTTCAATAAAACTTTTTGTGGGAAAAAAAATTCTGAAGTAGAAGGTAACATTTTCCTCAAATTATAGATTATGTTCGAGGTGATAACTTGTACGAGTATCGATTAGCTCTGTCTGATATACCCAAAGGGCATCCACTCTGCTATTCCACCTCACAGGAAGCAAAGGTGAATACATTCTGTCAAGCTTTCCATCCATTGCTGTCATAAACATACAGTATCCTGACCTGCAGTTTGAAGTTTACTTTAATGGCAAATATTAAGACCTAACTCTGAAGAACGTGTCATAGCTATTATTTAACTAGTTAGAGGCTCAAGAGATACAATAATTATATAAAGCTGAAACCCCACTTAAGCTTAAGCTTTATGATAAGCAAATTATGCTAAATTATTCTCATGTTAGGTTATATTTTGTAGACTTAAAGTGTTGCTAAACCCACAACAGTAAAATCAGTCTGTAGATGCAGTAAAGCATGCTAGTTATACTTATTGTAGAACCTAAGGGGTTAATCCTCTGCATTGTTTAAAAAGGCTGTTTGATCCCGACTTCTCTGCCCCTCCTCTTGTTGAAATGATCACCTGATACAGACTGAATCCGTAGTCACATGCACATGCTCAATTTGGTGTGTATTGTAAGAGGTTTTTTTTTTCCTGGGAGAGTGCATGTGATCAGCACAGGGCCAATCAGCACTGTCCTGTCAGGGTCCTACCTTTTCCCAGAGGTTATGCTGCTCCATGTGCTGGCATCCATCTTGGGTTTCTGCAAAGCATGGTGGGAGCCTTTTATGTTTTCAGGCCTCTGCGGTCCATCCCCCAGAGGGGTGTGGCTGAGCACATTTAAGCCTGTTGTCTGCAATTGCTCTTCGCATTCGTGTCCTGTATGATAGTCTTGTTGCAAGCTCTTGTTCTACTCTCGTGGCTCTCCTGGAAACTGACTTGGCTTTGTCTAAGACTTTTCTTAGCCTTATCCCTTTATCTGACCTCCCGTTGCTGACCCGGCTTGTGACCTGTGTATTCTTGTCTACCGTTCTGTACTGTCTGTCCCTCTGTTATCGACCCGGCCTGTCCGACCATGCTATCGTTCTTATCTGGTTCCTACCAGCTATACGCCATTGGCGGCGGCCATTACCGCAGCTGGGGTTTCTCGGAGGCCGCGACCTGGTCCCTGGCTGCGTCAAGTCCATCCCTACCATCAGGGGCCCTGGTGAAGGGCAGCCTGGGGGTTAGACTCCGCGCCCTGAGGGACTCCGGTCTGTGGGTGGTGGTTGTCGTCAGTCGGTGCATGACCCTGCCATTAGGCCTGCCTGTCCATTCCACAGCTCCTGCCCTGACATGTCCAGACAGAGGTCCTATGGTTTCACATTGTCCTAGAGCACAAAGAAAACTCCTCCTACAAACTTTAACCAGTGTTCTGCTAAAGTCACAAGTCTGCTCTAACTGCTGATGAGAAAAGGTATTTACCAGTTTATATCTACTAAAATAATTGCATTTCCATGTTGTATGTACTGTGAGAGACCAGATATAGTGAATTCAGGATCCTGGGTGCTGGCTTTTATCACAGGCTAATGTAATGCATGATCATATACCATTGCTATAATAATACTAATAATAATCAAATAATAATAATACGATTTTGAAACATTCAGCTTACTGTTTTTGTTGCATGTATGCCTTGACTGGTTCTCTATTATAAAAATCTGTTGCACTGAATATGACCTTCCTTTGGGCCTTTAATAACTTTACTGGTAGTGTAAACTTTTTTTTTTTTTTTAGAAGCTGGAACATCAGATTCCTAAAGCAGTAGCCAAATTATATCTGTTTTCCTAATGTTTCCATGATGTGAAAACTATTTCCTACATTCATTCTGGTTTTAGTCTGTAAACTGAAGAACATGAACTGTAGTCCATTACAGTTATAATACATCAGTATATTCAATTTTTAGGAGCAAGAGAGATATGTAGTATTTAATTCCTTTGCATTAAAAGGAAATCTTGTCTTCGAAATACTGTACTAATAAAGCCAGGGAGAGTAAACCACCAACAGAGAAAACAGAGGCTATGCATATGGACCAAAAGCCTGGGAAGGGAAGAATTTAGTTGGCATGACCAGGGGCGGACTGACAACTCATGGGGCCCCCAGCAATAGGGGATCATGGGGCCCCTGTGTCCTTGCCCACACTCAAAAAAGCCTATGAAAAAGTTACCAGGGGCATCTCATGGGGCCCCCTACTGACCCCGGACCCTCAGGCAGTGCCTGAGTTTCCAAATGGTCAGTCCGCCCCTGTTTTACTGCATATATTAGCAGGGGTGGACTGACAACTCATGGGGCCCCCGGGCAATAGGGGATCATGGGCCCCTGTGTCCTTGCCCAAACTCAAAAAAGCCTATGAAAAAGGTACCAGGGGCATCTCATGGGGCCCCCTACTGACCCCGGGACCTCGGGCAGTGCCCGAGTTTCCAAATGGTCAGTCCGCCCCTGGGCATGACTGGTTAGTAGTGAGCAGTGAAAAGCTACCCCCACCCAGATATGAAAGTCACACTTGGTGGGCTTAATCTGCCACAAATGTATGTAAAACATTAAACATATTTTTTAAGCATATGCAGTCTAAATACCAGCACTTGACTTGTTATCATTCTCTTAAAGGCACTGCACAGCAGAGCTCAGACTGGGGGCAGATCAACAACACAAAGAGCTAATCAGTTTTCCTTCAGTGCAACAGAAACAATTGAGTACTGATGTGATACTTCTCACCTTCAGTGCAAGAAACAGCTGGTAATAAAAAAACACAACCGTAGTTATAACTCTCCCTTACTCTATACAAAAAATATTTTGCCTTTTTGTTCTACTTTAAAATCCACTTATCTAATGTGTCTATATTTAGAAATAGCTTGACTCTCAGTCTGCCCATTAAGTTAAAGTAAACCTTGTCAAGCTATTTTTACTATCTAGTTATATTTTGTGGGAAAGCATATTTTGTCATGTCATTTAACTACCAGTATGATTTAGGATCAAACCCTCACAATTGTGGTGAGTGGGAATTAGTGAAGTGATTTCAGCAATTAGCTTGTAAATCTACAATTTAGCAATGAGAAAAATTTAAAGCAAACTCTTTTTGCTTAGACAAAATTGTGTTTTGCATATTTTATTGTTATTTGTGTACAGTCATCTTCAATTTTGTATTATACTTTTCACTGTTTGTACAGTTGCAAGAAAAAGTATGTGAACAGGACGACCACGCCTAGAGAGAGTAGCAACAGTGCTAAACTTTCTCCATTTGTAGACAGTCTGTCTTACCGTGGACACATGAACATCAAGGCTTTTGGAGATACTTTTGTAACCCTTTCCAGCTTCATGCAAGTCAACAATTCTTGATCGTAGGTCTTCTGAGAGCTCTTTTCTGCGAGGCATGGTTCACATCAGACAGTGCTTCTTGAAACCAGTAAACCCAAAACAGGTGTGTGTTTTTTAAGGGCAGGACAGCTGTCAGCAACACATCCAATATCATCACACTGATTGGAGTCAAGGTTGGCTCACTCCTGGCTCCAATTAGCTCTGGGAGAAGTCATTAAGCTAGGGCCTCACATACTTTTTCCTCCCTGCACTGTGAATGTTTACATGTTATGTGCAATTAAACCATGGCAACATCTAATGTTTGTGTAGTATTATGTTCATCAGACTGTGTTCTTCTATTGTTGTGACTTACATGACGTTCAGAGCACATTTTATGCCCAATTCATGCAAAACTCCACGTAATCCTAAGGGGTTCACATACTTTTTCTTGCAACTGTATTTGTTAAAAAATTTTAAATAATTAATCTAACGAGGGGCTTTTTTTTATTGCACAAGAAATGGTCCAGGATAGTTGAAATGAGCTAATGCAACCCTCAGGATCCAGTTAAAGTCCATTGCACACTTTGAAACCCACCCAAAACCATTTTAATTGTACCTTCCCCACTTATTCCAATGCATTTCACCGAGATGGTGACATTCTCCTGATTTTCTCTAAAATTTCAGGAAAATTCAAACTTTCAGTTTCACTCATTCCTAACATGGAAAGCATACAAATTCCAAAAAGTGATCATGTTGGGAAATTAACCCAGGACTTCAAGGCTAAATGTTGCCACTTGGTCCCTAAGCTGGAATAATACTTTTTTAAACTCTATGTTAGACAAAAGATAACATTTTATCTTACATGATGAATTTTGTCAGGTTGCACCACTGGTTTGGATCTACAGTCTTCATCTTGCTTTCAAATACTTCTCCACATAAAGGCAAAAATTCCAACAAAAGTGTTTCATTGCACTTGATCACAGGATGCTGTAAACCACCTATACAATGAAAATAAGAAAATACTGATAAACAGATAGAGAATTGTAATGATTTACCACCAACATGCATGTAGAGACAATGGGGTTGATTTACTAAAACTGGAGAGTGCATAATCTGGTGCAGCTGTGCATGGTAGCCAAACAGCTTCAGCTCGTTCAATTAACCTCCCTAGCGGTCTGATTATGTCCATATTTCTGTGCTCAAAGCGGTACATTTTTTTGCATGGAAATATGTAGGCCTGTAATTTTTAGAAATAACTCAGTGAAATCTGTCCGAACAAGAGTCTAGTAAACATCCCGGGTATGTTACAATTTGAAACACGAAATCATAAATTATAATGTAATAAATAATCATAAAAAATAATAATATAATAATAATAAATTTTATTCAATAATATAATCAAACCAAAAACACTGAAATTTGAAATGTAGCGCCAAGTTCGCACATCGCTGAACAAAGTCAGTGTCTGATGACGAATTTCCCCCACGAATCATTATCACTCAATTCTGCAAGTGGTTCTGATTTACTATCGCTGTTCTCTAGCCGGTCTAAAACCGATTTTGACCTAAAGGGACACTTTTTCGATGCCATGGACGTTTCTTAGTTTCCAGGCAGAAAGAACAGTAAAAATGCAGGCAGGGCGCAGGACAAAGCACTCGGGACAAAATGTATGTGAAATGCTTTGATACAGGAATGTTTTACTATGTGATTTTAGTGAATTTAGTGAATGTCACTTTTTGTCATTTTCAAATTTCCCGCCGTTCCGTCCCCGTACGTCCCGACGTCACAGGGAACGGAACCCTGGAAGACAGATGCTGGCATCCGCCGGAGGACATTACAGGGGACACTGCAGGAGGGACATCACGGGAGCGCAGGACAAGGTAAGAGAAGAACAGATCCCGCAGCAACGCCGCATGGTAAGCCCGAGTGTAGCTCGCGGTTACCGCTTGTGGTACTGAAACTTTACCCCGAGCTACACTCGGGAATACCGCCAGGGGGATTAAGCTTTGATAAAAATAAATAAGTAATTAAAAAAAAAACGGAAGCTGATTGGTTTCTATGCACAGCTGCAACAGATTTTGCACTCTCCAGTTTTAGCAAATCAACCCCAATGTGTAGAAAACAGTACAGTACATTTACACATTTACACCTCCTGTTCCAGTGCCCAATGCAAAGTAATAATTTTGTGTGGGCTCCAGTTCTACAGGATTTTAGATCTCCTTTAACTCTTTCGCTGCCAGGTCCGTACAGCGTGGGGAGGGGGGGGATACACACAATCCGATGTCTGCAGCCACCAGGATTGTGTATAAAACTGACAGGCAGACTCCTGCCTGCCAGGTGGAAGCAGTCAGGTGGCTGCGCTGCCGCCTGACTGCTTCCACACACCCCAGCAATGGTGCTCCCCCCGCCCGTGCCCCAACCATGTATTCGGTGCTCCATCTGTGGGCCCGGGGCAGACATGGTGGTTGCTGGAGAGTGGAGAGGAGAGCAGACAAACATCCACACTCTTCCCCTTCTTGCTATGATCTTTTAGACACTGAATGTCTCATTAAAGATAACATATCACCTAAAAATCATCACATAGGGGACTTTGAAAAAGAAAAAGTTAAGCAAAAAAAAAAAATTAAAAACAAATAAAGTTACACCCAAGCACATAACATCCTCCCCAAAAAAATGTTTGAGGCCTCCCCACCCTCACATATATGCATGTACAAACATAAACAAATGTGTCGGAGGTGCCTACACAAAAAAAAGTCGATTGCGAAACGTTAGATATCACCGTGCATGCCGGAATGAGAGCAATAATTCTAGCACAAGACCTCCCCTGTAACACTAAATGGATGATCTGTAGGGGCTTTTGATACATCGCCAATAAAAAATATAAGATACTGAAGTTTGTTGCCATTTCACAGGCGCACGCAAATTTAAGGTTGGGTATCTATTTACTTAGTGCAACCTCATCTTTTATATTTTACCAAAAATTTGGGTAATGTATTGCGTTTGTTTTTCCTAAAATTCACTTTAGTGTGTTTTTTACTGAACTGTTGTGTTTTTTAGACATTTTCAGTAATATTGTTTGACATAAAATATTGCCTAGGGTGTCTGATTTCAGAAAATATATAATGTTTGAGGGTTTTGTGTAATCTTCAGTCCTAAAATAATTTTTTTAATGTGTGCAAAAAATGCAAAAACAGCTCAGGCAGCAGGCAGCAAAAGGATTAAAGCGTACTAGAGCTCACCACCAAGACAAAAACATGCTAAGACCTTACCCACTAAGGAGCATGCAGAAGTGGATACATTCAAAAAAGTGCATGCATCCTGTCAATCGCCAATTCAAACAAGGCACAAAACAAAATAAGGACCTCATGGCAAATTCTCAGCCTACTTATCCACCAGTCACACCAGAGGACACCTTCTCGGATTAAGAAAATATCTTCTGTCCCATGAATATAGCAACTGCAGTGGCCATGATGCTAAAACCCATAATTTTGGAAGCAGTAGATGTTGCAGTTATCAAAGATATCTAGTCCCTGCGCCATGACTTACTGGTACAGGCCCAGACCATAAACTAATCTAATAGCGTGTCTTTGTTGTAGAATTTGCTAGCAAAGGTTAAGTCTTCCATTCTTGACCCTTAGAAGTGTCTTGACACTTAGAAGCAGAAATTCTACCTCCTGGAATAAGCGTAACAATTTGAAAAATCAATGGAGGACTACAAACCTCTGCAAACTAAGTATGTTGCATTGCGTGTGTTCTGAGAACACACCATCCAAGTTGGGCCTAGAACAAATATGTAAAGTAGAAAGGGCTCACCAAGTCTGACCTCTTAAACCCAATGCTGCATTCCCATTCTCAGTCATCTCATCATAAGATACCACAGGAGACAACCTGGTCTTCAGTACAAGAGTTTTACAGTTCGACTCAATCCTGTGTTGAGCTTTGCATATAATATGCACCATATACACACAGACAGAATTCACCATAGTCTCTTGTGAATTAGATGCTAGTTTAGGATGTTCAGTTATCTGTAAAGTATTGTTGTTTCTGTACACTCCTTTACAGCATTTTAAATATCTCCCAGATTTGGGTACAACACCTTAGATCTAGATTCCAAATGTCACTTGCATCCTGGTTCAGACTATATAAGAATCTTGACCAGGGGCGGACTGACCATTTGGAAACTTGGGCACTGCCCGGGGTCAGGGGGCCCCATGAGATGCCCATGGTACCTTTTTCATAGGCTTTTTTGAGTTTGGGCAAGGACACAGGGGCCCCATGATCCCCTATTGCCCTGGGGCCCCATGAGTTTTCAGTCCGCCCCTGATCTTGACACACCTGTAACTATCATGCATATTGTAAACCTCTGTTGCCATAACTCCCTTAATGGTTTAAAATGTGAACTCCTAGAAAGTCAGAAATCTCCAAATCAGAGTTCAAGAGTTCTTTGCCGTCTAGCTAAATTAAAAGTTGACATTCCCATGCTCAAAAATTCTGGGTTGGTGAGGTTATTTAATCAACCTCGAATGATGGGAGAGCTGAATATCTACACATATTCACAAATCAACCTTCTTATAATCACACTTGCAAGAACACCTCTCAATACATGCCATCTGAAGATTGCAAAACCCAAGATTTTCATCATCCAAACTTCACTCTCACAACTGGATTACAAATTATGCTCACAGTTTCTACTCCCGTTCATGATTAAATCCTAAATCCATTATCTGATTATATCAGATCATGCCCCAATCTGCCTAATTCAAGCATAAAAAAACACCAAAGGGTGATGACATTCTTCAGAGATATCCCAGTCACCTACTAACGGATAAAAACTTTAAAGATACCATCATAATAGGATGGATTGAACATGCTATCTTTATAAAAGAACCCTCCACCCCAGCTTTTGGGAAATCAGCATAGCATATATCAGGGTGAAAATAGTAGCCTACTTACCCTACACTGTTAGAAAAGACTCACTGCAGCATCATATAAATGGGCCAACCAGGAATGAGCCCTTTTACCAAAAATAAAAAAGGTCCTACCCTGTAAACTGATATCTCTTGTATCTACATTAATGAGATGCCAAAAATAGTGGCAGACAGGCTGGCCATGCTACAATATTCCACCCAAATAGGTTTTTATAAAGGAAGAGTAATGATGACCAACATTTGAAAGGTTTCAATAGTGTAGGCCATGAATGGCCCTACGTTAAACTTTGATAACGTCCTCAATGCCATGTATAAATTGTTTAAAGCAGTGTCAAAAGATGAGAATGCATTTGAAACATACAAATTGATTTTCTGATTCTGCCAATAAAGTCTGTTTTCCCTTAAGCTTTTGATCGAGGTTCTATGGACCTTCAGAAGGACTCTCATCCCCACTGAGGTGACAGATTTGCCTGACCTTCTTATCTTTTAGTCAGTTAGCCTACTCTCATATATATAAATATATCCTATTTAAAATAACATTTACAATTCAAGTGTGTCAATAAAAATAGTTGTATTTCATTAAATGTTGTATGTCATTACTTCTCTGGTATATGAATGTTTTAAAAGGACTGTCATTGCGTTTTGCCTGAAGTTCTTCTTCTCTGAGTAAATTCTTTCAGTAACATTGTTAAATTCAGATCTCTATCTCTAAAGCATAATTCTTTCCTTTTTAAATATTTATACAGATACTCCCCGCTTTACGACCGAGTTCCATTCCAACAACCTGGTTGTTAAGTGAATTGGTCATTAAACAAGGAACTGTATACTGCACATACAGTATGTACAGTACATTACAATATCTTGAATACACTGTACTGTAAAGAAAAAGGAAAAAAGAAACTCCAATTTGATGACTTTTTTTTATTTGCATAACTCTAACAAAACTACAGTACTATTTAGTACAATAAGCAAACATTATGGTACAATGTAAACAAAATGTACCAAGAAACAAAAAAAGAGACATTTAGGCTAACATTTTAGTCATCGAAACTTTCAAAGTCATGGTCAGTGTTATCACTGGTGTTATTATCTGGATTTGTAAATCCAGGAGCTGTAGGAGACCCAGGAGCTGCAGGAGACCCAGGAGCTGTAGGAGGCCCTGGAGCTGTAGGAGGCACTGGGGCTGTAGGAGGCACTGGGGCTGTAGGAGGCCCAGGAGCTGTAGGAGGCCCAGGAGCTGTAGGAGGCCCTGGAGCTGTAGGAGGCACTGGGGCTGTAGGAGGCACTGGGGCTGTAGGAGGCCCAGGAGCTGTAGGATGCCCAGGAGCTGTAGGAGGCCCTGGACTGTGGGAGGCACTGGGGCTGTAGGAGGCCCAGGAGCTGTAGGAGGCCCAGGAGCTGTAGGAGGCCTGGAAGCAGTAGGAGGCCCTGGAGCTGTAGAAGGCCCAGGAGCTGTAGGAGGCCTGGGTAAGGGAGATGATGGAGTGAAAATTATAGCACTAGAAGAGGTCCTGGGTGTAGCTTTTGAGAAGAATACTTAGTTAGTAGGGTCTGCTTTCTAATTTTCTTTTTTTCTTCATAAAAGTTCACTCATTTGCTGTTCCACTTGCAGGAATCCATACCCTTTAGTTCTAACATACAGTAGCCGCATTCATTTTTGAGAACACACTAGCTTATCTATTTACAAATGTTTTTGGCTGTACTTCTTCCATACTTTCCTCTTTCTCTTCCAAGTGCTGCTGTGCTTGCAACTCTATTAAATCTTCAGTTGTTAGCTCTTCTTCGATATATTTCACTAAGTCTTCAATATCTTTTAGTTCAGCCTCTAAATTAAGTACATTAGCAAGTTCCACAGTTGTTTTATTTATGACATTGATATGCTCATCTTTGTCAAAATCTTCAAAATGAATAACAAAATGTATTAGCCATTTTTTCCATATGCCTTGCACACACTTTTCTGTCACTCCCTCCCAAACTAATTCAATGTTTACGCAGTCTAAAATGTTGAATGATCTCCAAATATCATGAAAGGCTACTTTACCATTTTCTGTTGCTGCTACAGCTCTGGAAAACATTTTATGCAAATAGTACGCATTGAATGTAGCTATGGCCCCCTGGTCTAATGGCTGAAGGATAGCAGTTGTATTTTTATGTACATATACTAACTTTACATCTGGGTGTAGCTCATCCAGATGCTGGCGGTGGCCTGAGGCATTTTCAAGCAAGAGGATAATTTTAAAGGGAACACTCTTTTCCAGACAATAATGCTTCACTGTGGGTATGAAGCAGTTGATGAACCAGCGGTACTGATAGGAGTCACTGATAGGCGGCAGTGATGAGCTGGGACTGATGATGCTGCACTGATGGGCGGCACTGATGGGTAGCACTGATGGGTAGCACTGATGGGTAGCACTGATGGGCAGCACTGATGGGTGGCACTGACTGACAGCACTGCCGGGCACTGATAGGTGGCACTGCTGGGTACAGGTGGGTGGCACTGCTGGGCACATTTGGGTGGCACTGCTAGGCACAGGTGGGTATCACTGCTAGGCATTACTAGGCACAGGTTTTGGATTGGATATTCACCAAGACCCACAGGCACTAGAAACTGTTCCACAGTAATCTTTGGATCTCTGTCTGTTTCTGGACTATGCTGAAGTGATACAACAATACCACCTCTCTTTTACGGATATAACAAAGAGACTTCAAGATCAAGGCATCAAATACAACTTTATCCATCCCTGCAAGCTTCAAATTCAAAATGGGGTTACCTTCAAAATCTTTTATACAATTGTGGGCATTGCCAAATGGATCACTATGGGTCCTGCTGTCTCTATACCCCTTTTGCTCATACACTGTCTTTTTTCACATACTGTGGGTATGTTAACCACTTCAAGTCCGGACACTTTTACCCCCTTCCTGACCAGGGCAATTTTCAGCTTTCAGCGCTATCACACTTTGAATGACAATTGCGCGGTCATGCAACACTGTACCCAGTTGAATTTTTTACCATTTTTTTTGAGACAGATAAAGCTTTATTTTGGTGGTATTTATTCACCGCTGGGATTTTTATTTTTTTTTTGCTATGTAAATGAAAAAGTCAAAAAATTTTGAAAAAAAGTGTTTTTTTTTTTTAAATTTTGCAAATAAATAATATTTCACCATAAATCTTTGCCAAAATTTATTCTGTTATCTTTTTAGTAAAAAAAAAATCCAAATTAGTTTATAACCAAAAATTATAATTTTTAAACATTTTTTTTTACATTTTTATTTTATTTTTTTATATTATTATTTTTTATTTTTATTTTTTTACATACTGTCACCCTAGCAGTACAGTATCACCATGGTGACACTGTACTACTTGTGGGGGGTGATGAAGATTTTTTTTTTTTTACACTGATTGCTTTTACACCCATATAGAATGTAAAAGCAATCATTTCTCTTTCTCTCTGTGTGCATTCTTGCACTCATTGAGAAGTACTGAGTGAGCTGTGATTGGTCACAGCTTGTCACGTGGTACAAGGCTGTTGTGAATAGCCTTGTACCATGTGACCTCTGTGATCATTCACAGATTTCACACGTAGTAAGCAATGATGTCACAAGTGACATCTTGCTTACTACTTTGCATCTGATCACTGATTGGTCAATCAGTGATCACATGATCGGGACCTCGTACAGAGGTCCCGTCTGACGATTGGTGTTTCACTGTGTCCGGAGGACACAGCGGGCACCGGATCGTGGTGCTGCGCGCTCCCAGAGAGCGCGCACAAGCAGGGTGCGGGGAGGCCGTTTATAAATGGCCACCCGACCCTGCAGTGCCACCGTCCGGCCGTTTATATGCAACGGCCGGTCGGGAAGTGGTTAAAGGATAAGTTAACTTTTTGGACAAAAATAAATGCACATTTTTTTGCAGGTAAAAAAATGTGCATTTATTATTTAGTCCAAAGGATCCTGTAAAGCATTGCACCAGCGATCAGTAGACCTGTCAGAATATCTGCTTGCCATACGGGATGTACGAGCAAGCAGATATACTGACAGGAAGCTTCAATCAACTACTACGACACTCCAAAGTCAACAAAGTCATGACACTGAAGTGCCCATGAGTGAAGAGCGCACTCCTCACCACCTACTTCTATAGGATTTATAATGTTAATCAGCAAGTTGCTACAATGCACTGTTGAACTTACTATCCTAGACCTATGAGATAGCTATATTATAGTAGTCCTTAAATCTGGTCTGTTAAGTATTTGCTTAGTGTACAATCCTCCTCCCTTTCATAAAACGTTATTTAATTTACTCTATGATAGCGTTTCGCCTTACTACCCAGCCAGTTTATTTTTTGGTGGTGATTTTAGTGCCACACTCTCCTCGGACCTGCACAGGCATACAGCCCACAAAAAACTTTTCTGGTGACCTCCTCCTTTCAGCAAAAGCTGACACTAGAACAGTACCTTAGGTGTTATACATCATTCCTGCAGGACAACTGGCTGGCACTTTTACACCTAGTGGAGTTTGCATACAATAATGCTTGCCACTCTGCCACGAAGCAATCCCCGTTCTTCGCCAACTATGGCTTCCATCCCTCTTTCTTACCTGATTTGATCCCGGAAAAACAAGTCCCAGCAGCTCAAGAGACCCATAATTTCTTTACAACCAATAACAAGTTATTACAAGAAACCATGGCAAAAGCCCAGGAGGACAGTAAAAGGATATTTGATAGAAAGAGAAGGGGGGAATTGGTTATACATCCAGGGGCCAGGTGTGGCTGGCCACTACCAATCTGAAACTGGCGTGCCCATCAAGAAAGTTGGCACCCAAATTTGTGGGTCCTTTCCGGGTAGAGCGTAAGGTTAATGAGGTAGCATATAAGCTGGTACTCCCCGAGTCCTTCAAAACCCATCCTGTGTTTCATGTGTCCCTACTGAAACCCGCTGTAGCAGATCATTTTACAGATCGTAGATCTACACCCCCAGAGGCCATAGACCTGCTCCGCTGTTACCGACCCTGCCTGTCTGACCTCGCTTACTCTACCTCCTCACATCAGACTCTCACCTGCTGTGTACCAGTGAAAGGTGCCTCTACCACAGCTGGTTGCACCCAGGGGTTGCGACCTGGTCTTGGCTTGCTCCAAGTCCATCCCCACCATCAGGGGCTCTGGTGAACAAGCAGGTCGGAACTTAGATCCCGCGCCCTGGGGAATTCTGGTCTGTGGAATGCTAGAGGCTACCACCGGCTGGTCCCTAACAGAAACAGCTATCATAACAAGTTGTTCACCTGTTTTTCTCCCTCCCATAAAACAGCATCCAGAATTGACCTTGCCTTTGCTAAACTCTCACTCTTGTCTATTGTTTATCTGATCATGTACCCCTTTTTTTCTTCCCCTATAAAACCTTTTCAGCTATGCACAGGGCACTTTGGTTACTAAATATTTATCTGATAGAACACCCTACTGCCCAGCAGCATATCCCCACCATCAGAGAGAATTACTGGTAGCTTGACACTGCACCTACTGAAATAGTATGGGATGCCTTTGAGTTGAGAGACGTGAGTTGATTGTATATTTTTGGGCAGAGTCATGAGAAAGTCTCAACTAGCTCAAACCCACTTCCTACAGGATGAAGAAAAGCAACTAGAGGCTGCAAATGCTGCTCCACCCTAACACTGCTATTCCCTCTTGGATGTCTGGAATAAACTATATCTTCATCGCACAGACACCATCAGAGCTGACCTCCTTAGGACTTGGCAAATGCATTTTGAACAGGGAGTAAAAATGGTAGACTTTTGGCACTCATGGCACAACATGATAGGCTAGTATACCTAGCTACCCTCACAGGAACCATTGATTTTAACTGGTTCTTCCCCAAACAGTGCAGAGGTCACCAATCATCCAAGCAACAGTCCATTAACTCTGGCTTCAATAAGCAGTCTATGGGTTGTCTTTCTGTAATTAATTGCTTGCAGAACCTGAAACAAGAGAAGGATTAGAGTGGTATGGGATACTCTGGAAATACTGAATGGTAACAGGAAGACACACTCCACTAGGTTAAGCTTCTTTATACAATCTTTATGTCAGGGACAAAGGGAGATGGACAGAATTGAGACCCTATAGGAGCTGCCTCGGTGAGAGCTACCACTGGAACATATCACCCTAAAAGTAAAACAGCATACAATCACCAGGATCTTGAGCTCAGGTCATTACTCATGTCATAGGACAGTTAAGTATTGCCCAGTTTCCACTGCACATCTCTATGTCAAAGGACAACTGCACAGTTCCCAGATTCCACAGGACACTCTTCAGTGAGGGAAAGGTTAATACTCACAATGATACAGGACAACTAAACACTTTCCAGATTCCACCAGGCACTCTTCAGTAAGTTCTCCAGAGCAGATCCTTGGGTGAAGTAACTTAATTAGCTCCAGTGGTTCTTAGGAATAGCCCCTCCCAGCTCTGCTATAGCTGGGACCTTGATGCACATCAACAAACTCCAGCAGAACTGCCTTCAAGATGCAGAAGCCCCAAGGCTGTGGAACATCCCCAGTAGGACGAGAACCCCACTGTTCCAAACTCCAGACTGTTTATGTTCTCCCCAGCCACCTACTGAACACACCTCCCAGGGATTGGCTGAAGCACAATATTCAAGATGACCATTTGACTCTCCCCCCCCCTATGTTCTGGAAGCCTTTAGAAGGCAGGGAGTACAGTCAAAACTGCATCTAGTTAGATCTGGAAGAGCCCAAATAAATCAATAGCTGCTGCAATGATTACAGAGCATCTAAAAAGAACTGCATTTACCTATCTTCCTAGCAACCTATCTAGTAGGGTGCTACACCAGTTACTTCTATACCCAAGATCTCTGCATCTTCTGGTACAAATGTTTATACCCCAGAAGACTTTATGGAGGAGTTTGACACTTATGATTTCCTATCTACAACCCTTCCAACCATTTGCACTCTTGCACTTGGGTTCTTTGTAACCATCAATTAAAGTGGACTTTAGTAAGAAAAGTAAGTCCTGCTAGATCACTTCAGGCTGGCCCCTTTTGCAGGTATAGATATAGATATATTCAGTATGTAAAACATTAAAAATAAGTGCCTATACTGTTTAAGATTCAGTGATACACTGTCTCACCCTGGTCGACACATGCTCAGTTGTGCTATAGCTGGGACCTTGATGCACATCAACAAACTCCAGCAGAACTGCCTTCAAGATGCAGAAGCCCCAAGGCTGTGGAACATCTCCAGTAGGACAAGAACCCCACTGTTCCAAACTCCAGACTGTTTATGTTCTCCCCAGCCACCTACTGAATACACCTTCCAGGGATTGGCACAATATTCAAGATGACCATTTGACTCTCCCCACCCCTATGTTCTCTACCCTGGTTGGCACATGCTCAGTTGCTTTCTATTTTCCAGCACTTTGTGAAGATCTTCTGACAACTCAAAGATTTACTCTTGCTCAGGTGCTCTGGGCTTAAGAAAAATGTCTTCAGAAAGGAACAATGCTGGAGGCAATTTACAGCACGGACTATTTTTGGTAGCATAATTATTAATTTGGAATGTATGTTCCTTGCTACAGAACATTATTATTTTATCCAGTTGTTATGGGTAAAATTCCATTTTGAGATACAAGATACTGTAAGAAATGGAGCCCTGTCACACACAGAAGAACTGACACCTCATTCATGCACTTTTTAAACAGGATTTTGTATTTTCCCTCCAGGCTACATGTTTTCATTCCTCCCCTGAATCAGGTTGTTTTGACAACAGTAAGCTAAACCCATTTACAGCAGAATTGAAGAGCATATCCTGTATCCAGCTGTTTCATATACAGTTTAGGTTCTAAAAAAAACAATGATATAGTCTCCTTCTGGATGCTTAGCACCAAAAATACATAGCATGTAACAATTTATACTTGTCAGGCATGATGAACATTGCTCCTTGGAGAGTGGGAGTGGAGTGAGGAAAGGTCTGGAAAAGTTATTCTTTGTAAAGATGCCTCTATTTACTGTAATATTTACTTAGGATACAAATCTCTACTACAGTTTGCAAGGTATTTTCAGAACAGATTTTGATTAATTTCCCAAACATTAAAGTACTGATAATTAACAAATAGACAGCATAATGCAACATTTTGCTTCAGTGGTGGAAGCTAAATGATTTGGTATTTTGGAAAAATACCACGTGAATTTTAAAACGATTTATAGAATTTGGCAAGAAATAATACCGCAGATGCAAAGAGGGGATCCTGTAAGCACAAAGGACTTGAAGACAATGTTGAGAAAAATATATTTGGCAAGGAAATGTGCAGAATAATAATAAAAAAAAGTTTGCTGACTGGTGTAATGAAAAAAAAACGAAATGGCTGGAGCTCAAAATTTAAGCAGCTTTTATTTTTAATAATGTCACAAGGAGTGCAGCTGTTTGTTCCCAGCTGAAAACATGTTTTTACATTTTCTATGTATGAGTAGGCAGCAATGCCATATTTGCATATTCTATAATCCAGAGGAGTTTATTTGCAATGTGTGGGCATAGATAGCCAGTAATCAGGGCAACATAAATTCACAGTAAGTTGCCATCATAATGACAAAATGTGTACTATGCAGATATTCATTCGCAATAACAGTTTAATATTAAGTAGGAAGGAAAGGGGGGGGGGACTATATATATATATATATATATATATATATATATATATATTTCCTTACAGGCAGGCATTTAAATGCAAAATGTGCATGAAAACACTTTTTTTTCATCCTCAGGCAGCACTTGGAGTCTATTAGTGATGGAGGAGACCTACAGTTAAAATCTCTACAGATTCCTTAAATCCATTTTACACATAATGACATTTACTGTATGTTAGGCCACCCCAAAACTGCTTTCACCAGAAAAACGTATTGCTGTGTTTAACCTCATCGTATATTATACCCTCTAGCATCCCGATACATTCTTCCAATTTCTTACTCAAGGAGGTTACATAGGAATTCCATAACCTTGTTCATAGTGGTGAAAAAATATATAGAGGTTACTTTTGTAAAACACTGGATAATGTTATTTAACCTCCCTGGCGGTATTCTCGAGTGTAGCTCGGGGTAAAGTTTCAGTACCAAAAGCGGTAACCCCGAGCTATACTCGGGCTTACCATGTGGCGTTGCACAGGGAGTCCCTCGATCGCTTACCTTGTTCTGCGCTCCCGCGATGTCCCTCCTTCAATGTAATCTGGCGGATGCCGGCATCTGTCATCTGGGTTCCATCCCCTGCGAGCGTCGGGACGTACAGGGGACGGAACGGCAGGACATTTGAAAATGACAAAAAGTGACATTCACTAAATACACTAAAATCACATAGTATAACATTCCTGTATCAAAGCATTTCAGCTACACTCGGGCTTGCCATGCGGCGTTGCTCAGGGATTCCCTGCAGCGCTTACCTTGTCCTTCGCTCCTGCGATGCGTCCCCTGCAGCGTCCCCGGCCATCTCCTCCGTCCGATGCCGGTATCCGGCTTCCGTGTTCTGGTCCCTGTGACGTTGGGACGTACGGGTGCCGGGACCGGCGGCAAATTAGAAAATTTAAAAAAAACAAAATTTTTTTTAAAACGATTATTTCATAGCAAAACATTCCTGTATCAAACCATTTCACATACATTTTGTCCCTACTGCTTTGTCCGGCGCCCTGCCTGCATTTTGACTGTTCTTTCTGCCTGGAAACTTAGAAAAGTCCATGGCGTCCAAAAAGCGTCCCTTTAGGTCAAAATCGGTTTTAGACCGGCTAGAGAACAGCGATAGTAAATCAGAACCACTTGCAGAATTGAGTGATAATGATTCGTGGGGGAAATTCGTCATCAGACACTGAAAACGATTTTGCGACTTTGCTCAGTGATATGAGAACTTGGCGCTATATTTCAAATTTCAGTGTTTTTGGTTTGATTATATTATTGAATTAAATTTATTATTATATTATTATTTTTTAAGATTATTTATTAAGTAAGTAATTACTAAGAATTACAGCCTACAATACATAACACCAAATTTCCATGCAAAAAAATGGTACCGCTTTTGGTACAAAATTCCTGACATAATCATACCGCCAGGGAGGTTAAGCAAAATTAAAATAGAACTGTAAGCAAAACTTTTTTTCATTTTGGATAGATTAAAGTGTTACTAAACCCACAACAGTAAAATCAGTCTGTATATGCAGTAAAGCATGCTTGTTATACTCACTGTGGAACATAAGGGGATAATCCTCTGCATTGTGTAAAAAAAGGTGTTTAATTCTGTATTCTCTGTTCCTCCCCTTCTTCCACTGTCCCAGACTCATCTCCTGGTAGTACAGAGCCTTGGGAGCAAGCTACACATGCTCAGTGTGGTGTGTATTGCTAGAGAGTTTGTTTTATTTTTCTTTGGAGAGTGCATGTGATCAGCATAGGGTGAATCAGCACTGTCCACACAGAGGGTCAGGGGTCCTGCAGTCCAATAGGACAGTGAGAGGAGAATGAAAGCTCCTGCTACAAGCTTTAACCAGTGCTCTGCTGGACACTGATAGAAGTTACAGGACTGCTCTAACTGCTGATGAGAAAAGGTATTTAGCAGTTTATATTTACTAAAATAATTGCATTTCCATGTTCTGTGTACTGTAGGAGACCAGATATAGTGAATGCAGGGTCCTGGGTTTAGTAACACTTTAAGGGAGGGTTATAACCCTTGTAAGATTTATTTTTGCCATCTGTGTCCCATTGGGGACATTTTCCTTCACTTCCTGTACCATAAGAAAACAGGAAATGAGAGGAAACCCCTGCAAATCAAGGGAAATCTCTTGGGGACCCACAGGTCACCAGAACTAGTGTCCCCATTAAAGGTTTTCCCTTTATTACTTTTCTGGGGACAACACAAAATGTGGGATTTTCTTTTAATTTCACTTTCAATGATACTGGTAAACAAGACAAATAGAGAGGGGAAATCTCCCTAATGGGGACACAGCAGGAGCGGACTGACCATTTGGAAACTCGGGCACTGCCTGAGGGCCCAGGATCAGTAGGGGGCCCCATGAGATGCCCCTGGTACCTTTTTCATAGGCTTTTTTGAGTTTGAGCAAGGACTCAGGGGCCCCATGATCCCCTATTGCCCGGGGGCCCCATGAGTTGTCAGTCCGCCCTTGGGACACAGACAACAATACAAACCTGACAGGTGTTCTAATCCCTCTCCACTCATGAGATTTCAACATGACTGGATGACTGAAGTAAATGTAGCCCCATCATTTTTAGGTGAGTGATCATTCACTTTACAAACTAAAATATTTGTAATCCCACTACATACTGTATGTGCTATTAACCTCTTCCCAACCACCCTATAGCAGAAATACTGCAACAGGGCAGCATGGGTGCACAAAATCACCTATATACACCCTACCCTACCCACGCTGCCATTCATGGCCATGACTGTCAATCACCGGGTCCCGGCCAGTGATTACTCGCCTGCGCCCGGTGATTGCCGAGCATCTCCGATGGGGAGAAGAACTGTTTGTTTCCCTGTCAGGTTGTGCACACTGCTTTGGATGGATGTGCAAAGCACAGCCTTCTGAAGCAGTGTGCTTACAGTGAAACACACAGACACAGCACTTAGTAAAACAGCACACAGTTAACCCTTTGATCACCCCTCATGTTAACCCTTTCCTGCCCAGTGCCATCAGTACAGTGTCAGTGCTTTTTTTTTTTTAGCACTGATCACTGTATTGGTGTCACTGGGGATGTCAGTGACACCAAGTCAGTTCTCCACAGTGTCAGAATGCCCGCTGCAGTCCCATAGTCTCGCTATAAGTCACTGATCACCACCATTACTAGTAAAAATAAAAATCCCAGTATATATACCGCCATTTGTAAACGCTATAACTTTCACGTAAACCAATTAATTTACACGCATTGGGATTTTTTTGTTAGCAAAGACATGTAGCAGAATACATTTTGGCTTAAATTTATGACATTTTATTTTTACATGTTTTACTGGACATGTTTAATAGCAAAAAGTCAAAAATATTGTTTTTTTTTCTCATAATTTACAGTTTTTTTTATAGCACAAAAAATATAAAATGCACAGGTGATCAAATACCACCAAAAGAAAGCTCAATTTGTGGGAAAATGGATGTACATTTCATTTGGGTGCACCGTTGCATGACCGCGCAATTGTCAGTTAAAGTAACGCAGCTCCGTAATGCAAACAATTGCCTGGTCAGGAAGGGGTGTAAATCCTCAGAAGGGCAAGTGGTTGAACAAGATAGGAGGCTTGCCTCAACAAAAGGCAAAAGGATGTAATTTCCTGTTCCTAACTTTTTACCCAGTACCTTACAAGCCATCTGCATCTTTGTTGTGTTTTCTAAATGTACAAAAAAAAAAAGAAACACAATGTAGCCTGTCCTCTCTTTTACAGTCATTACAGAACAAAAAAAAGCACAAAATAGAATTCAGAAGAAAGAAATCACAAACATGTTTTGGTATTCCAAGCACTGTTATGACTAATTCATTAAAGCCTGAAATTTTTCATGGCAGTTGTCTATCTACTATCAGTTCCACTCACAGCATGCAAAGTCTTTGCAGAAATAAACATTCTGCCTGGTCTGTGCTTATGATGGCTCCCAGCCAGGGGTGGACTGACAACTCATGGGGCCCCCGGGCAATAGGGGATCATGGGGCCCCTGTGTCCTTGCTCAAACTCAAAAAAGCCTATGAAAAAGGTACCAGGGACATCTCATGGGGCCCCCTACTGACCCCGGGCCTTCGGGCAGTGGCCGAGTTTCCAAATGGTCAGTCCGCCCCTGCTTCCAGCCATTCAGAAGAGTACAGCTGTAGCTATAGGAATGAAAGTGCCAATTAACCTCCCTGGCGGTATTCCCGAGTGTAGCTTGGGGTAAAGTTTCAGTACCAAAAGCGGTAACCCCGAGCTACACTCGGGCTTACCATGCGGCGTTGCTCAGGGAGTCCCTGCAGCACTTACCTTGTCCTTCGCTCCCGCGATGTGTCCCCTGCAGTGTCCCCGGCCATCTCCTCCGGCCGATGCCGGCATCCGGCTTCCGTGTTCCGGTCTCTGTGACGTCGGGACGTACGGGCGCCGGAACCGGCGGCAAATTTGAAAATTTAAAAAAAGACATTTTTTTTTAAAACGATTATTTCATATCAAAACATTTCACATACATTTGGTCCCTACTGCTTTGTCCGGCGCCCTGCCTGCATTTTGACTGTTCTTTCTGCCTGGAAACTTAGAAAAGTCCATGGCGTCCAAAAAGCGTCCCTTTAGGTCAAAATCGGTTTTAGACCGGCTAGAGAACAGCGATAGTAAATCAGAACTACTTGCAGAATTGAGTGATGATTCATGGGGGAAATTCGTCATCAGACACTGAAAACGATTTTGCGACTTTGCTCAGTGATGTGCGAACTTGGCGCTATATTTCAAATTTCAGTGTTTTTGGTTTGATTATATTATTGAATTAAATGTATTATTATTATATTATTATTTTTAATGAGTATTTATTAAATTATAATTTATGATTTCGTGTTTCAAGTTTTATCCTACCCGGGATGTTTACTAGACTCTTGTTCGGACAGATTTCAGTGAGTTATTCCTAAATTACAGGCCTACAATAAAAAAAATACATATTTCCATGCAAAAAAATGGTACCGCTTTTGGTACAAAATTCCTGACATAATCATACCACCAGGGAAGTTAAGGCACCAGTGAGAGCTAAATGTTGATGGGACATTTTGAATGCAATTATTGTGTGACACCAGTATTTAGGTAAGTAGCCACAAACTGGAGGTAATTGAAATTACTTTTTCATAAGTGAAGTTGTCCTTTAAATACTTTGCTATTATGAAAGAAAACCTTCCTTTTAAAAAGTTTAAAGTCTGAAGACCATTCAGAACATGTTTTCTAATGTGCAAATGACAGACCATGGTAGCTGTGCACCTTCAGTTTGAGGACTTGTTCCTCTAGGGTTTTAGCTGCCTTTCCTGTCTGCCTTTTTCCTACAGTGTTCAAAATTTACAAAATAATTCAGAGGAAGAAAGAGTTAGGAAATAATAAATCACATCTAACACAAATCTGCGTAGCATTTATATTTCATTTGAAGCCTATAGATTTCCTTGGAAAACAGTCTGCTTAGGGAATACACAAGCACACACATCAGTGAGGTATTTGAGAAGAGTTGGCACACATCAGGGATACTTGGTAGCTATTAACAATTACATTTGGTGTATATTTTTATAAAGAAAATATAATTATTAAACAACTGACATTGTACCTTTAAAAAAAAAAAACGATTTAGTTATTCAGTACTAATAATTTATAGCCTGATTTGTTAAAGTCAAGATCATGCTGCTAGCAAAGTCGAGATGTGTTCACTGCAAACTTTTTGTTTCCCTACTCATAAATAAGCAAGCACATCCATGTTCTATGAAATATCACTGAAATATATGCTATTAAGGGTAATACATTTGCAAATAAATAAAGAATATATTTTGTATTATATTTTTAATATTTGCAAAGAGTAGCAAAAATCACTGCATACTCCATCCACCCTGCTCTACAGGTCCGCGTTTGCTAATTCATTTGCTTCTGATTTACCAACTCCTGAAAATCATGAAAATCCTTTTTTGAACTGAAATGAGCTCACCTACACACACTAAACTCGATTCTTCTTCCCTGTGAGGCTCCTCTTGGTGCATTTACTCTTGTGAGTAGCATCTGGAATGTCTCTCTGAAGCCTCCAACAGTAGTCTGCCATCATTGTAATGCTCCATTTTCCCTGGTATCTCCTTTCCATCTCTTTAATGTCTTGGTGGAATCGTTCACCTTGTTCCTCACTCACAGCTCCCAAATTTTCAGGAAAGTAGTCAAGGTGGGACTGGAGGAAATGCACTTTCAAACTCATCAGGCAACCTAAAGCTTGAAATGCTTTCAGCATTCGTCCGACGATCTTTTTGTAGTGAGGATCTTTGTTATTGCCTAAAAATTTCTGTACGACTTCTTTAAATGCAATCCACGCTTCTTCTTGAGGATCTGTCATGGTATTGACAAACACTTGATCAACTATAAGCCTTCTAATGTCTGGTCCGACGAACACACCTTCCTTCAATTTTGCCTCCGACAGGCCTGGAAACTTGGTGACCAAGTATTTGAAGCATTCTCCATCTCTTGGAAGTGATTTTACGAATTGCTTCATCAATCCCAATTTTATGTGGAGAGGTGGTAGAAGAACTTTATGGGAAGGTACCAAAGTTTCTCGGAGGACATTTTTTTCACCGACTGTTAGCACCCTCGGCTGCCAACTCTTCTTGGTCCAGTGATTTTGTTGGTCTTGGCTGTCCCATAGACACAGAAAACAAGGATATTTGGTATCCCACCCACTGGATTCTTCAGGAAAGATTAACCCCTTCTACCATTAGAAGCACAGACTCAGGGCTGAGGCTTACACATACAGCATGCTGCTGAGTATCCCAGTAGTCAGACATGTCACTCAGAGCAGCACTTGTATTCACCCCCTTTGCAGGGGGGGAGGGGCAGAGATTGTTTACCTGCAAATATCAACAAAGGGCCAGAAGAGAACTAGGGAAATGAGGAAATAGAATTTTTTTTCCCTAAAACTTGCTTAGCTTATGTATATATTGCTGACCATCAGATTTACAGTGCTATAATTCTTTTACATAACTCGGACAACCCCTTTAAGGTTTTTTTTGGCATTTTATATCTTAAATGCACTTATGTGAATTAATTAATAGTAATTTTGACTTTAAATTTGGTTAAAAACCCATAATATAAAAGAAATACCAAAAATTAAAAAAAATTGATAAATTTGAAGACAATTTTGCATTTTGTGGCAAATCATGACGTCTAGGAGTTGTTTCAATATTTTATTTGTTTTCAGCACATCAAAATACATGGAAATTAGATGAAAATAATCAAACACCTTTTTAGTTGCAGACCTGTGTTATAGTATTTTTGAAACATATTTTGATAAAAAAAGAGGGATATGAAGACATCAACTAGACCAGGAAACAGGTTTTGGCTTCTTAACTGCTTGTAGACCACCCTTCCTCAATGTACTGCAAATGGTCTGCCTGTACAGGCACAGCGACGTACCTGTACATTGCTGGCCCTGTGTGCAGCTCTGCATAGAAACCAATCAGCTTCCAGGTTTTATTCTCAAAGCTTAATTGAACGAACTGAAGTTAAAAGACAATTGGCTACCATGCACAGCTGCACCAGATTATGGGTGCTCCAGTTTTAGAAAATCTTCCCCTATGTGTTTAAACAGGGAGGATCAACAGGTTGAAACAATAGGACAACATAACAAAACATAACAACATAACAAAAAAAACCACCAAACTTAAACTGCATGTGTGTGCCATCATCAGGAATCCATCTACGATCACCAATATAGTATATAGCAGTAAACAACAAGAGTTTTGCAGCACTTTATTTTCTTTCATTATTCAATAACAATATTAACCCCTTGCCCTCCAGAGGATTTACCCCCCTTGCTGACCAGGCCATTTTTTGCGTTACAGTGCTGCACTACTTACGTAACTGCGTAACTGACAATTTCACAGTCATGCAACGGTGCACCCAAATGAAATGTACGTCCTTTTTTTCCCATGAATTGAGCTTTCTTTCAGTGGTATTTTATCACCTGTACATTTTTTATTTTTTGTGCTATACAAAAAAAAGACCGACAATTTTGAGAAAAAAACAATATCTTTGTCTTTTTGCTACTAAACATTTTTAAAAAATCAAAAATTTAGGCTGAAATGTATTCTGCTACATGTCTTTGGTAAAAAAAAATCCCAATACGTGTAAATGAATTGGTTTACATGAAAGTTATAGCATTTACAAATGGCGGTAAATATACACTGGGATTTTTTTTGTGTGTTTAATTTTACTAGTAATAGCGGTGATCAGCAACTTATAGCGGGACTGTGGTGGGCATTCTGACACTGGGGGGAATTTACTTGGTGTCACTGGCATCCCCAGTGACACCAATACAGTGATCAGTGCTAAAAAAAAAGCACTGACACTGTACTAATGGCACTGGGCAAGAAGGGGTTAATATGAGGGGTGATCAAAGGGTTAACTGTGTGCTGTGTGCTGTTTTACTAAGTGCTGTGTCCATGTGCTTCACTGTAAGCACACTGCTTTGGATGACTGTGCTGTGCAAGCAGTTAAGTAGCCAAAACCTGTTTCCTGGTCTAGTTGATGTCTTCCTATCCCTCTTTTTTTTTAATCAAAATAGGTTTCAAAAATACTATAACACAGGTCTGCAACTAAAAAGCTGTTTGATTATTTTCATCTAATTTCCATGTATTTTGGTGTGCTGAAAACAAATAAAATATTGAAAAAACTCCTAGACGTCATGATTTGCCACAGATGCTCAGCAATCACCGGGCGCTGGTGAGTAATCACTGGCCGGGACCCGGTGATTGACAGCCGTGGCCGTGATTTTGCGCACCTGTAGCAGTATTTCTGTCGGTTGAGAAGCGGTTAATAGAAACAATAACAGCAGTGGCAACAGTGGCAAACACGATCTTTCTGTAGGGTTCTGTAAGTCATTTCCAGTTGTAAGAATACAGAATATGTATCAATGTAGTAGATTGCAATATTGTAATGATTTGTTTGACCTCAGGAAGGATTGGGTGTGATCTGAAACTGTTGCCATTTTTTCTAATAATATTAAATAATAAAATATATATATATACGCAATATAAAGTATATAGTTTAAATAGCTAGGAATAATACAAGTCTAAGCTGCTACACCTTTCAGCTGATAAAATGTATTTAACATTCCTTTGCTACTTAATTTATTTAAATTTCAAGTTTTTTATGTATGCAAAGTAACTTCCTGGGTGAGCTACCATAAAACCCAAGCATTGTTATGCGGAGGAAGTAGCAGTTCCCTTTCTTTACATTTATTTTAAGCATTTATGACTTAACTTTAAATCATTCCTGCATTCTCTGCAACTTTATGTCATGTGAGCTAATAAAGGGCACTGCAGTGAGACAGTGAGACTGACCCAGCTAGAGTTAGAGAGTCTTATGGTAGCTCATATGACGTGAGGTCACAAAAGACGTAGACCTCACTTAAAGTTTAAAAACAGTTGTGCTCAGCATTTGCCTAAGGTTGTGACATTGTGCTTCACTTTAGCTATTAAGCTCATTTATAAAAATGCTTGTTCAGTTTTCATGAACTGTTCTGCTTTTATCTTCAACCTCTTTATCATTCTTTAAAATGGACTTTAGGCAGACATACTGTAGAAAGAACAGCATTTAATCCAGTTATGTATAAGGTAAAAGGTATTTAAAAGCTTTTTTTTTTATATATAAAATAGCGTAAGTGCCTATATTTGTCCTGATAATAACCTCCTCTAATATCTAGTAGCCTCAATGTACAGCAACGTCCAGACTGGGAGAAGAAGCATGAGCAATCTAAGCTACTTAGGACAGTACTTTGAAAAGTGCTGTTAGTCAACACTCTCTACATGCTTATGGGAACAGAGAAAAGCAATTACCCAACTATTGACTGCTTATACAATAAAGGGCTTGGGGGGGTGATTAAGTAATTAGGTTTTATTGTTTAACTGTATCAGAGAAAAGTTAGATCACCATCCGGACTGTGATGTCTGCATTATATGATTAAGTATTATTATATTATTATTATTATACAGTATTTATATAGCGCTAAAAGGTTTGCTCAGCGCTGTACATTATAGTGGGGGTCAGTACATGAGACAATACAGTAACAATACAATACACGAGGGGTTCGAGGGCCCTGCTCTTTCGAGCTTACAATCTAGGAAGGAGGGGATAGTGGTACAGGAGGAAGTGGCTGTGGGGGATGGAGTGGTAGGAAGAGTGGAGGAGATGTTAGGTGAGGGCGGGGTAGGCTTCCCTGAAGAGATGGGTTTCCAGGGTGCGCCTGAAGGTGAGGAGGGTAGGTGACAGTCTGATGGATTGGGGTAGTGAGTTCCAGAGGATGGGGGAAGTCCTGGAGAAGTCCTGCAGTCGGGCCTGGGAGGTGGAGACCAGGGAGCTAGAAAGTAGGAGGTCTTGTGAGGAGCGAAGATTATGGGTTGGGTGATGTTTGGGTATCAGGTCGGTGAGGTAGTTTGGTGCAGCATTATGAATGGCTTTGTATGTCAATGTTAGTAGTTTGAATTTAATGCGTTGGGCAATCAGGAGCCAGTGGAGGGGGGTGGCAGAAGCGGAGCTGTGGCCGCTGAGTCTGGCCGCTGAGTTCAGGATAGACTGAAGCGGGGATAGTCTGCGATGAGGTAGGCCAGTGAGAAGGGAGTTGCAGTAGTCCAGACGTAAGATAATAAGGGAGTGAACGAGTTTTTTAGTATGTTGTTAAGTATTTTACAATTGATAAAAACAGTATTTATGTGATTATTGCCACTGTCTATGTAGCTGTTTTTCCAAAATTCAACTTTAAAGAAGAACTAAAGCCTCCCCTGTTTCTGTCCCATCTACTTCTGTATCTGGTGCTTGGTGAAAAATTATTTTCTTTGTAACATTCTCCTCTTTTCCTCTCTACTGTGTACCTCCAAATTTGCATTGAATGCACATTTTTCGCCTGCAGACGCCCTGTCTACCAAAAGACCCACTGACCTTCTCTGACTTCAGGTGGTGTCAGTCACAGTTGCTGCATCCTGTGTGGTTCACATAACTTACATGGCGCTAATCTCATCTGGACGAGAAAGATTTACTGCAGTCTGCACAGTGCAAGTTATCCTGCTTTCCCTGTATGAATGCAATCTTGTTACTTAATGAGTAGAACTGACTGTGTTCTTTGTATTAGGTGATAATGGTGTGTATTTACTTGGATCAGCATAATATCTTGCAAATGCCATACCTGTGGGATCCCCCTAGAAGCTGGGAATTACAATATATATATATATATATATCGCCTGTGCGGTTTTTATTTTTTGCGCTATAAAAAAAAAGGCTGACAATTTTGAAGAAAAAAAACAATATTTTGGACTTTTTGCTATAAAACATGTCCAGTAAAAAAAAAATGTAAAAATTAAATTTAGACATTGTTTCCAAAATTCATTCCGCGACATGTCTTTGCTAAAAAAAAACCCAATACGTGTAAATTAATTGGTTTACATGAAAGTTATAGCGTTTACAAATGTCAGGAAATATACTGGGATTTTTAGTTTTTTTTTATACCAATAATGGCGGTGATCAGCGACCTATGGCGGCGATCAGTGACTTATGGTGGCGATCAGCGACTTATGGCGGGACTGCGGGACTGCAGCGGACATTCTGACATTGGGGGGTACTGACTTGGGGTCACTGACATCCCCAGTGACACCAATACAGTGATCAGTGCAAAAAAAAAAAACACTGACACTGTACTAATGGCACTGGGGAGGAAGGGGTTAACTTTATTATTTAGGGAAAGGGTTATCTGTGTGAGGGGAGTGTTTTACTAGGGGGTGTGTACTGGATGGGGACAGGCTGATCGGGAGAGAGAAACTCTTCTGTCCCAATCAGCTTGTCCTCAAGCTGTCAGGGAAGTGGCAGAAAGCACAGCTACTGCAGCTGTGCTCTCTGTCACTGATTGCCGCTGATCGCCGGGAGATAGCCGGTAAGGACCGGCTGTGACCCGGCGACTGACATCTGCGGCTGTGATCAGCGGGACAGGTAGGGCGGCGGCGCATCTCGCGCGCGCCCCCTACCTGTTTACAGAAACTTGTTTTTGCCTGCCCGTGCCACCCTGCCGCCGTATTTATACAGTGGCTGGGCGGCATGTGGTTAATCTCATCCTGCTCCGGTCAGGTCACATGATCACCTGTAGCCAGCAATGGCTACAGGGAGAGGAGACAGTGCTTAACCACTTGCCGCCTACCTGCTGTTTTTTAAACGGCAGGACGGTGGCACTGCAGGGGCGGGTTGCCGTTCATAAACGGCACCCGCCATTTCTAGCTGTGAGGGCTCCCTGGCAGCGCGCAGGACCGCGATTCGGTCCGGACACAGCGAAACAACGATCGTTGGATGGGACCTCTGTACGAGGTCCCGATCATGTGATCACTGATTGGCCAATCAGTGATCACATGCAAAGTAGTACGCAAGATGTCACTTGTGACATCATTGCTTACTACGTGTGAAATCTGTGAATGATCGCAGAGGTCACATGGTACAAGGCTATTCACAACAGCCTTGTACCATGTGACAAGCTGTGACCAATCACAGCTCACTCAGTAGTTCTCAATGGCTGCAAAAATACAGACAGTGAGACAGAGAAATTATTGCTTTTATATCCTATATGAGTGTAAAAGCAATCACTGTAAAAAAAAAAAAATCTTCATCACCCCCCACAAGCAGTACAGTGTCACCATGGTGACACTGTACTGCTATGGTGACAGTATGTAAAAAAAAACAAAAAACACATGAATAATAATATAAAAAAATAAAATAAATGTAAAAAAAATGTTTAAAAATTATAATTTTTGGTTATAAACTAATTTGGCTTTTTTTTTTTTTACTAAAAAGATAATAGAATACATTTTGGCCAAGATTTATGATAAAATATTATTTATTTGCAAAACGTTATAAGAAAAACATTTTTTTTCAAAATTTTTGGACATTTTCATTTACATAACAAAAAAAAAACAAAAATCCCAGCAGTGAATAAATACCACCAAAATAAAGCTTTATCTGTCTCAAAAAAATGGTAAAAAATTCATATGGGTACAGTGTTGCATGACCGCGCAATTGTCATTCAAAGTGTGATAGCACTGAAAGCTGAAAATTGCCCTGGACAGGAAGGGGGTAAAAGTGTCCGGACAGGAAGTGGTTAACAACAGCTGGGAATTTCTGATGTCACCCATAGGCTTCCATATCCCAGCCTTGTTAGCGCTCCCTCTTCTTCCTGCAGCTGCCACAGGCTGACACAGAGGAGCTGGATCATATGAATCGACCAGAGCGGGCTGTAAAATAAGTAAATACAGTATATACATCTTTTTTTACACAGATTAGGCAGCATGGGTGTTTAGGGGGTGGAGGGAACATTTTTTAAGACTAGTTAGGTTTAGACTGGAATTTTACTCTAAGACTGGCATAGACTGGCATGTCTGAGTTTGCCAGTTTTGCTTATTATTTGTTAAAATATTTAATAGGTTGACCTGGACATTGCTTGATAGCATTCCCTCACTTGAGCATCTACTGTGCTGGATGTATTGCTAATAGCTAGTGTGCACATTGGAAAGTGTGCCCTCCTTAATTAATGCATATAACTAATGCATACAATATGTTTTTATTGTTATCCATTACAAGCTCAATGTATTAATGCTTTATATGCCAGTAAACAAACCAATGTTCCCACTTCTAAATATAACTGAGTGTTGCATACTGTTATACCATAGGTTTTTAAAAATCAGTAAAAGAAAAATCACTTAAAGGCATACTTCTAAAGCAGTGAATGTGTTATTCACTATGTATTTACTATGGGTGAATCAATCAGTGTAATGTAAAACTGTGAGTAAGGTCTTGTATGAACTATGAGTAAGGTCTTGTATGAACTATGAGTAAGGTCTTGTATGAACTATGAGTAAGGTCTTGTATGAACTATGAGTAAGGTGTTGTATGAACTATCAGTAAGGTGTTGTATGAACTATGAGTAAGGTCTTGTATGAACAATGAGTAAGGTCTTGTATGAACTATGAGTAAGGTCTTGTATGAACTATGAGTAAGGTCTTGTATGAACTATGAGTAATGAACTATGAGTAAGGTCTTGTATGAACTATGAGAAAGGTCTTGTATGAACTGTGAGTAAGGTCTTGTATGAACTATGAGTAAGGTCTTGTATGAACTATGAGTAAGGTTTTGTATGAACTATGAGTAAGGTCTTGTATGAACTATGAGTAAGGTTTTGTATGAACTATGAGTAATGTCTTGTATGAACTATGAGTAAGGTCTTGTATGAACTATGAGTAAGGTCTTGTATGAACTATGAGAAAGGTCTTGTATGAACTATGAGTAAGGTCTTGTATGAACTATGAGTAAGGTCTTGTATGAACTATGAGTAAGGTTTTGTATGAACTATGAGTAAGGTCTTGTATGAACTATGAGTAAGGTTTTGTATGAACTATGAGTAATGTCTTGTATGAACTATGAGTAAGGTCTTGTATGAACTATGAGTAAGGTCTTGTATGAACTATGAGTAAGGTCTTGTATGAACTATGAGTAAGGTCTTGTATGAACTATGAGTAAGGTCTTGTATGAACTATGAGTAATGAACTATGAGTAAGGTCTTGTATGAACTATGAGAAAGGTCTTGTATGAACTGTGAGTAAGGTCTTGTATGAACTATGAGTAAGGTTTTGTATGAACTATGAGTAATGTCTTGTATGAACTATGAGTAAGGTCTTGTATGAACTATGAGTAAGGTCTTGTATGAACTATGAGAAAGGTCTTGTATGAACTATGAGTAAGGTCTTGTATGAACTATGAGTAAGGTCTTGTATGAACTATGAGTAAGGTTTTGTATGAACTATGAGTAAGGTCTTGTATGAACTATGAGTAAGGTTTTGTATGAACTATGAGTAATGTCTTGTATGAACTATGAGTAAGGTCTTGTATGAACTATGAGTAAGGTCTTGTATGAACTATGAGAAAGGTCTTGTATGAACTATGAGTAAGGTCTTGTATGAACTATGAGTAAGGTCTTGTATGAACTATGAGAAAGGTCTTGTATGAACTATGAGTAAGGTCTTGTATGAACTATGAGTAAGGTCTTGTATGAACTATGAGTAAGGTTTTGTATGAACTATGAGTAAGGTCTTGTATGAACTATGAGTAAGGTTTTGTATGAACTATGAGTAATGTCTTGTATGAACTATGAGTAAGGTCTTGTATGAACTATGAGTAAGGTCTTGTATGAACTATGAGTAAGGTCTTGTATGAACTATGAGTAAGGTCTTGTATGAACTATGAGTAAGGTCTTGTATGAACTATGAGTAATGAACTATGAGTAAGGTCTTGTATGAACTATGAGAAAGGTCTTGTATGAACTGTGAGTAAGGTCTTGTATGAACTATGAGTAAGGTTTTGTATGAACTATGAGTAATGTCTTGTATGAACTATGAGTAAGGTCTTGTATGAACTATGAGTAAGGTCTTGTATGAACTATGAGAAAGGTCTTGTATGAACTATGAGTAAGGTCTTGTATGAACTATGAGTAAGGTCTTGTATGAACTATGAGTAAGGTTTTGTATGAACTATGAGTAAGGTCTTGTATGAACTATGAGTAAGGTTTTGTATGAACTATGAGTAATGTCTTGTATGAACTATGAGTAAGGTCTTGTATGAACTATGAGTAAGGTCTTGTATGAACTATGAGAAAGGTCTTGTATGAACTATGAGTAAGGTCTTGTATGAACTATGAGTAAGGTCTTGTATGAACTATGAGTAAGGTTTTGTATGAACTATGAGTAAGGTCTTGTATGAACTATGAGTAAGGTTTTGTATGAACTATGAGTAAGGTCTTGTATGAACTATGAGTAAGGTCTTGTATGAACTATGAGTAAGGTCTTGTATGAACTATGAGTAAGGTCTTGTATGAACTATGAGTAAGGTCTTGTATGAACTATGAGTAAGGTCTTGTATGAACTATGAGTAAGGTCTTGTATGAACTATGAGTAAGGTCTTGTATGAACTATGAGTAAGGTCTTGTATGAACTATGAGTAAGGTTTTGTATGAACTATGAGTAAGGTCTTGTATGAACTATGAGTAAGGTCTTGTATGAACTATGAGTAAGGTCTTGTATGAACTATGAGTAAGGTCTTGTATGAGCTATGAGTAAGGTCTTGTATGAGCTATGAGTAAGGTCTTGTATGAGCTATGAGTAAGGTCTTGTATGAACTATGAGTAAGGTCTTGTATGAGCTATGAGTAAGGTCTTGTATGAACTATGAGTAAGGTCTTGTTTGACTGAAACAAGTTAGTATTGCTTGTCTTCTGTAAAGTTTTTATACTCATCATTCAAATAAAGTCTCTAAAGTTCATCCTCACTTTGTTGCCGATCCTATATGATTGACCTAGTGTAATATAAACCACTTGATCCAGGAAGGTTTACCTGTTGTGAATATTTGGAGAATATCATATTCACTGCTTTAGAAATAAACTTGACTTTCAATGCAAAAAAAATAAAATCTGCAGCATCAGTTCAACACAAAAATGTGGCTTAGATAACAACAGTGCTAAAGACCAGGCATTTTTTGGTCCCTGCAGGTACCTCTTTTAATCACTGTGTCATTGTGGAGTCCATTGAATTTAGGCCCAGATAGTGAACAGGGCATTGATTTATCTCCAAGTTAGGATTAAAGTATAGCAAGGCTAGAGTAGGGGAACGTTAAAACCTACTTTTTTTTACCATCTGTGTCTATGGAAATTTTCACAACTACAGATAGGTTCAGTTAGGAAAATTATTTTGCTATGGAACTGTTGCTCTGAAGTTATTTAAAGGAATGCATAAAAGTAACACATTACACACAACCTTCTACAATTCGAGTCAGTTAAAGCAGATTGGGGTATGAAGTCAGCTCTGCAGGAGTTAACATAGTACAGAGGTAAAGCAAGAAGTTGCTGTGAATAAAAGAAGTCTAGTGACCAGTACAAGCAGCCTGTCGAGAAGTGTGGTACCAGTGATAGGCAGGGTGTCCTGTAGCAGAGAGGGGGTTGTTTCTGGGGCTCTCTACCCAAGCGGTCCATCTCCTATAGCCACAGGAGCAGATCAGCACCACAGAGGTCCTTGGCCTGGCCACTAGGTACAGAAGAGGAAGAGTTAAGTACGTGCATGCATAAGGTCTTCTCTTGGTGCACAGTGGGACCCCATTCTATAGCTGGGAGTGAGGTGATGAAGATGCACAAGATGGGTGGGGAAGGCATAGGCTCTGCAGGTCCCTCCTAATTGCAAGCAGTTACAGTCAAGGTGTGCATTGACACAGGATCAGAAAGTTAAATGTAATCCAGTTTATTTGCTCAGTGCACATGGTGTTGGGCCATTTCTAAGCTGGAAGAACGCCTTAAGATTGAATCTCCCTGAAAGTGGTCCCTGCCTTGTTCTGGGGTATTGATGAGAATGACACAGGAAAAGTACCCCATGTGCACGTTGAGTGACTGTGTTCTCGGTGCCTAGTATAGTCCACAAGAACCTTCAGTGGGCTTGCCATCACTTGGAACACTCAACATCCAACAGTCCACCATTCACACATGCCCCTGCTGCAACTTAGCAAAGTGGATGCTGCCTTTGTGTTAGGGATCCGAGTATGACCAGAAATGTGTGGGAACACAGGTGTAGTCAGGGCTGGGGAGGTGGAATGGTCAGGCAGGCCGTTTGGTACTGTTACGCACCGTCTGGTGGCGTCTCTAGCAGCCCACAGCACGGGGTTCCTCAGGGCATGGGGTCTAAGTCCCAATCTGCTTATTCACCAGGGCCTCTGATGGTGGGGATGGACTTGGAGCAGACTGAGACCAGGTCGCGACCCCTGAGTACATCCGGCAATGGTAAAGAGCGTCGTTAGAGGTGTGCGGGGAAAGGAGCCTGACGTGAAGAGGCTGGCAGACCTGGTAACAGGGACAGATCCGTGCAGGATGGATGGATGGATCGTATGGGTAGCATAAGGCGTAGTCAGGCAGGCCAGGTCAGCAACGTGTGGGCAGCGAGGTACCGGAGGAGCAGGCAGAGAATGGTCAGGCTCACAAACCGGGTTCAGTAACTCACGGGCAGCGCGGTACAGAGGATCAGGCAGAAGGATGATCAGGAAAGCCAGGGGTTAAACAGGAGATGGTCAGCAGGGTCAGGAACAATGCAGAGGTCGGCAACAGAAGATTCACAGGATACCAGGTACAGGGGCTCATGGGAAACAAACACCAAGGCACTGATTGCAGGCCTGGTCCTGCTTAAATAGACCTCCTGCAATCAGCCTCAGGTGATGGCTTGATTGCAGGAGTGAGACCCTGGCTGCTGAAAGCACCCTCTGGTAGGAGCAAGTGAGCCACAGCACCACCATTGGTGAGTCCATTCCTGACACTTTGAAAGATGAATGTTCATTAAACTTAGCAAATAAGCTGTGTTTACTTAACTCAACCAATCATGTGCTAAAAAATCCTGTTTTGTTACAATCTTTAGTTATAAAATGCATAAGGTTAAAACAAAAAGCTAAAGGTCCATCTAGTTCAGTCTATGTGTGTGATTTTTATCTCTAACAATTCCCATAGCCCTGTATATTCTGTTTAATGAGATCTGAAAGTTTTTTGAAGTTGACACTCTCAGCTAATATTTGAGGGAAGTAGTTCCACATTTTACTGCTCTACCAGCAAAAGAGCCCTTTCCGCAATCTAAGGTTAAACCTCCTTTTTTCTAACCCCAAATTGTGGCCATGCATCCTCTTAAGGTACCTGAGAAAAAAGTTTATCACAGTTATTGGAGTTACCTTAGATACAGTATTTGTACATTATAATCATATCCCCTCCTAAACGCCTGTTCTCTAACCTTTATAATTGATTTTCATCTTCATATTCAAGATGAGGTCAAACCAATATTTTTTTAAGGGGTAGAATTATTTTATTTCAAATAATTTTTATTGAAGAGTTTTAACATACAGAAAAAAAAAAGGGGAAAAAGGGTATATAGCATTAATATGAAAAGAAAATTTTGAAGGTTCACATGTGATATACACATTGCATAACATAGGGAGAAACGACAATGAAGGATCCCCACCAACTGGCTAGGGAAACTATAGGGTTTGATTGTATTTACATGAGAGGTATACTCGATGTCTTGTGAACTTTAGTAGGAACTGGATATGTGTAATTGGGGAAGGAGAAGAGATAGGAGAGAACAGGGGGGGGGGTAATGGAAGGAGGGCACCGGTATAGTATGGGGTGGAGTATTTTAATTTTGGCATGTATCTGCAATCAATCTATTATGCAATTTGGGTTTTTTAACCATCGGGACCAATGGATCACAAATTTGTGGTAGGAGGAGTTGTGGCTGGCTATTCTTTTTTCCATCTCACATTGGAGATTAAGATCTGATATGAGGCGGGTAAATGAAGGAGTAGTAGTAGAGCGCCATAATCTAGTGATATTGATTTTGGCAGCTGCTAAAATATGTATAATAATGGTATGTGAGTTTGTGGGGAATTTTTCAATGCCAACGTGTAGAAGGGCGGGATTTGGGGTTACAGGAGTTTCCGTAATTGAGGAGAGTATTTGGAAAACTTTGTTCCAATAGGATTTGAGTGATTTACATGCCCAGATTAAGTGGAGAAGTGAGCCTGTGTCTCCACAGAGTCTCCAGCATTCTCGTGATTGTTGCGGGTAGAATCGGGATAATTTAGCAGGGGTTAAATACCCTTGGTGGAGGATTTTCAGGTATGTTTCCCAATGGGAAGAGCATTTCGAGGCTTTGAAAGTGATGGTAAAGGTCTTTACCCATATATGCGGAGCTAGCGGTTGAAGGAGATTATTTTCCCAGTTGGTTAGAGATGAAGTATGTGTAGCATATTGTTAAGTGTGTAAAAAGTTGAGATTCCCTTCTTAGGGTAGGTGGTCCTGTGAAAAAATTGGTATGCGGTTGCAGGGATTCCCATTTTGAGTGGTATATTCGTTTTATGGAGCAAGTGGGCTATACGCATATAGGAGAATTGTTCCGTATTGGGGAGTTGAAACTTCCTTTGAATGGCATGAAAAGAGTCTAGGTTAGAAGAGGTAAAAATGTCTTGGATGTGGAGTATGCCGAGATTTTCCCACCTTGTCAGGTTTAAATGGGGAATGATAAAATGGAGGGATGAGAGTGGAGTAGGAGCTTGTAAGTTGGCTTTATGTAGTCGGTTATAAGCGGCAAAATCATGCCAGGCTATTAGAGAGGCTTGTATGCAGGGATGCTTATGTAGAGTCTTAGCTTGAGCCAATCGGGGTATAAATAGTAGGTCAGTTATATTATGTGGAAGGTACATGGAGGTTTCCATGACAGTCCAAACTTTTTCAGCGGTGGGGTGCCACCAGTACAAGAGTTGGTCCAGTAGAACCGCTTGGTAGTATGATTTTAGGTGTGGAAGACCGGCTCCACCTCTGGAGAGTGGGCGTATTAGAAGATTTGTGGTATATCTGGGTCTTTTCGAGTTCCATATGAACTTGTTCAACATCGTTTGGAGTTTAGAAAAGAAGGTGTAGGGAACTGGGATTGGAAGTGTACGGAAAATATAGAGTAGTTTAGGAAGTATGCACATTTTAACCGTTGCTATTCTGCCTAGCATCGACAAGTTAGTTGTACGTAAGCTCTTAAGTTCCTGTGGGATGGTTTCTAGTAGTGGTTTGTAATTAGCCGTATATAGTTGGCTAACATTGGCAGATAGTTTAATCCCTAGGTAGGGGATATTTTGCTTTTCCCACGTAAATGGGAAGTGTTGAGAGAGTAGGTTTTGCATTGCTGAGGGGGTGTAAAGGTTTAATATCGATGATTTAGGTTCGTTAAGTTTGTAGTATGAGACCGTTGCATAACAATGGATATGTGCGCGTATAGCTTGGAGTGATTTGTATGGGTTTGTTATCATTAAAATAATATCATCCGCGAAGAGACTAATTTTGTGTTCGTTGTGAAGAAATTTAATACCTGTGAACTGGGGATCATCTCTGAGGTTGGCTGCTAACGGTTCAATAAGTAAAGCAAAGATAATAGGTGACAGGGGGCAGCCCTGTCTGGTTCCATTGGTTATGGAGAAGGGCTGGGAGAGTGTGCCATTAGTTAGTACTCTGGCAGTAGGTTTGAAGTAGAGAGATAGAATCGCTGAAAGCATCCAGTTTGTTATGCCGAATTTTTGGAGTGTGAGTGTCATGAATTGCCAGTGAATGCGATCGAATGCTTTTTCCGCATCTAGTGATAGGAGGAGGGATGGACGGTTATCAGATTCAAGGTGATGCAGCAGCGATATTATTCGTCTAGTAGCATCAGGAGCTTGTCTACCAGGTATGAATCCTACTTGATCTGGGTGGATCAATGTAGGTAAGTATGGAAGTAGTCTGTGGGCAATTATTTTCGCATATATTTTTATATCCGTATTAAGTAATGAGATCGGTCTGTAATTTTGGGTCAATTGTGGGTCTTTGCCCGGTTTTGGGATAGTGGTGATTATTGACTGTAGCATGTCCGGGGGGAATTCCCCAATGGAGGCAATGTGGTTATAGAGGGTGGATAAGTGTGACTTAAGGTTGGGCGCAAATGTTTTATAGTATTCGTTGGTGAATCCATCATTCCCTGGCGATTTGTTTAAGGGTAGAGTATTTATGGTTTTTTCGATTTCTATACATGAGATCGGTACAGAGATAGATTCGAGTTGGGGCGCAGTTAGATTAGGTAGGTTGGTATTGTGTAAAAAGTGGAGGCAACAGTAGGTTGGGTTGTATTAGGGTCATCTTTGATGTTATAAAGGTTCTGGTAATAAGCCGCAAAAGCGTTAGCTATGTCCTGGGGCTTTGTTAGGGGGGAATGCGTGGTGGGGTGTTGAATTGTGGATATTTTGGTTTTAAGTCGCTTTTGTTTAACAGTTTTAGCAAGGAGTGAGTTAGCTTTGTTGCCAAGTGCATAGAATTTAGTTCTCGTTTTTTGGAGATTGGTGTCGTAATTATGCAGTAGAATGGTGCGTAATTTGTTTCTATCTAGGTTTAGGGCTGTGGAGGTGGAGGCGTTTGGCGTTTGTTTATTAATCTCTTCGTTAAGGTGGATGGACTTCAAGAGTTGGTCAATTTGTTGGGATCTCTGTCGCTTAATACGGGAATTTAATTGTATGAGGATGCCTCTCATGTAAGCTTTGTAAGTTTGCCAAAGTGTAGTAACAGAGATATTGGGGGTAGCGTTAGTAGAGAAAAAGAGGTTATGGGCTTCTAGGATGTGCTTCTGGTGTTCTGGAGTTTTTAGAAGTGAAGAGTTGAGTCTCCAGATGGGAGGGATTGTCGATCGCCGAGAGTTGTCCAAGGAAATGTGGATTGGTGCGTGGTCCGACCAGGTTATCGTCCCAATGGTGGATGAAGTCACTTGTTGTAGCGTCCATTTGTCGGTAACGAACATGTCTATTCTTGAGTAGGAGAGGTGGGGAGAGGAATAGTAGGTATAATCTCTTTCGGTGCCGTGCTGGCACCTTCAAATGTCGTAGAGATCATGGTCATGCAAAAAATGGGCGAGAGCAGGTTTGGTAGATGTTTTGTTGGAGGATGAGTCTATAACCGGGTTACTTGTAACGTTGAAGTCTCCGCCGACGATGAGTCTACCTTGTTTGTGATGAGAGATGATTTTATAGAGCTTGCGGTAAAATTGCAGCTGCTTGTTGTTTGGGCCGTATACGTTCACCAGGGTGTGGGATATATCATTAATCTGACATATCAGGAATTGGTAGCGGCCTTGCGGGTCTATTTCCATGGTGGTGCGGAAGGAGAGAGAATCATGGACGGCCGTAATGACTCCGTTCTTCTTTTTGGAGTTGTTTGCCATAAATATGTGGGAGTAACGGTGGAGATATAGGGTGGGTATTTTCCCTGTAGCAAAATGAGTCTCTTGTATGAGAAGTACATCGGCTTGGGATTTGCGGGCTTCTTTGGAGAGCAGCGACCTCTTGAAAGGGGAATTCAGGTCTCTAACATTGAGGGAGGTAATATTAATCATTAAAATGTGATTTATTGAGGTATAGTATTGGTAGAGTTATTCTTTGAGAGAATCGAAATTTAAGAGTCTCTTTGAGAAGGAAAATAGTAATGTGGTTGTAGTATAGGTCCGACTCGGTTACGGATGTAGGGGGAGTATTCTTTGTTGATTCAAGATCTCCTTGTTTAAAGGCATAGGAGTATAGTTGGTGGTGCCACGGTAAAAGGGAGGTAGGGACAAAAAAGAGAGTAAAAACACACTTGCAAAAAACGCAAGTAAACTGAGTAGCTAACATTGCTACTTCAGAACTGGGGAGCTTAAACTGGCTTTGACCACCAAAGTGGTCAAGCCGATCGTAAGCGGGTAGGGTGAACATCATCGGGTCTAGGCCGATCGCCAGATATTTGTGTCTTGAAAAAAGACCTCTGGGGGAAGTGCATAGGTGTGCCTACACATGGGGTGAGCCGCGTAGTCAGCTATGTTGCCTCCATATGATGAGCGGAGTCAGGTGCAGAGTCCTGCCCGTCTGCAGGGAGGATGTTCCAGGCTTTGAGCAAGTCTAGGCCTGCTTCTAGGGTTTTGACGGTGAAAGTTCTGCCTTGTCGCCGAACTAGTAATTTTGTGGGGAAGCCCCATTGATAGGCAATGCCATGGTTTCTAAAGGCTTTGGTAATGGAGATCAATTTTTTCCTGTTTAGTAGCGTGGCTCTGGATAGGTCCGCATATAAACTGAGATTTGCGTGTGACGACGGGAGAGATGGTGGGTTCCTGGCTGCTATCATAATTTTTTCCTTGGTGTGGTAAAAGTGTATGCGGGTTAACACATCTCTTGGAATGGATGACGACAGGAATGGCGGCTTAGGTAGTCGATGGGCACGATCGATCGCAAGCTCAATGTCAGAGAGAGACGGGAGGAGGAGTTTGAGGTATTGTTGCAGGAAAGGCAGCAATAGCTCATTAGTAACTGATTCTGGGATCCCTCTGAATTTAATGTTATTGCGACGTGAGCGGTCTTCTAAGTCGGCCAGTTTTAAGTTGATTTGTTCGATGTCAGACGTATGTTCCACGTGAGCGTCAATCAAATCATTATGTGCCGTTATTATGTCTCCCATGTTGCTTTCAATATGGCATATTCTACGTTCCTGCCTTTGTATTGTGGTGGACATTTGATTCAGTGATGTAAAAATGTCGTCATGCAAAGTTTGTCTTAGCGAAGTCAGCATGTTTTTCATAGAGACTTCTGTTAATGGTTGGTCAATTGCAGGGAAGGCATCTATATTTGGCAGTGCTGCAGGAGGAGGTTGTGGTGGGTTAATTAGAGGCCGGCAGAAGGGGTCAGGGTCCTGGTCAAGTCGTGGCCGGGATTTGGCTGGGCTGCTAATTGTAGGGGACAGTGGGGGTGACAACTCACCAGGGTCCCCTGGGTAGAACTGGAACTGCAGCCTGGGATCTCCTTGCTGGGACCTGTAGTCCTCCTCGTGGCCGCTGCTGGTGTCCTGTGTGCTGCTGCGGGCGCCATCTTGGAATTCATGCAGGAGAGCAGGGAAGAATTTGGTGAGTTTCCCCGGCTAACGGGGTTTTTTTCCTCCGGGGCATAGCTGATGAGGTGCGGGCACAGGTCGGAGAGGTAATGGGGTGGTTATTTCCCCCCGGGGTCGGTGAGTGCTGGTGTTTTACTGGCGGGCGGACGGAGCGGTGCTCAGTGCACTTCCATCCGATCGCCGGCTGCGCATGCGCCCCCAGGGGTAGAATTATTGATTTGTCTCTTGAATGTATGCCCTTTTTAATGCATGAGAGTAGTTTGCTATCTTATCATTTCTTTTTTGTTGCATGCTAGTCATATAAAAACGTAAGAGGCTACTAAAGTTACGAAAGTTCTCGTATGACAGAATACAACTTCGAAAGTGATGTAATGTATTGTATTGTATTTGAATGCATTCTTTAGTTTCTGAGCATGTATGGTCTTGGTCTTTTAATTAACAGGATGGATGTTCGTTTTATTGAATGTAAGCAGCAATAAAAATTATTTTTATTACTTGTACACCCCGCTGAATCTTGCTCTTTTTTGCCCTGTGAGGATCGGGGAACAATGCTTAGAGTTATCTGCAAGGGGAAAGCTGTCGCACCCTGGAGTATTTAAAATGCCTATGAGAGCTGAAAGAGGGTAATAGTTTTTAACCCTACCAGAGTGGTGGCACTTATTTTTGGAGTGTGGATTATATATACTCACAAGTTGAGCACTTGCTGTGTATTTACTTGTTGCACTTTTTGCACATTTATCACAAGTTTGGTTATTTTGCAGTGGATTCACCTCACAAGTGGGCTGTGTAGGTGTATTCACCCTATTTTATTTATAGTATTTTACACATGAGATCCACTAAAAGTAGTAATTGAAATTAATTTTTTTTTTTTTCTCTCACGAGTGACTTTTGCATGGTATCACAATATCTGATTGTTGTTAAAAGTTAATGCACTATATTTAGTTTATTTTTGAAGTGATGAAAGGGACAATTTTCAACGCTTGAAGATCTAATATTAGTGTGGACTTGTGGTGGACTTTTTGAATTTTGAATTTATTGAGATTTAAGGAAGGGGATTGAGGAATTTGAAGAAAAGGATTCATATACATTTGTACTTTCAAGGGTGAAAGATTGACTTTTCTTTGAGGGATATTTAGAGAACCTGTCTTATGATAGTGGTTGCGACTTGTCATTAAATGCTATTGCTAAGTATGTGATCAAAAGCTTCTCCAATTTTGTGTAAATTCCTTCACTTGACTGGGTATTCAGTGTGAACAGGGGTTGACTTTATTTACTATCATTCGCTTTGCAAATTTTGTCTCTTCAACCCACTTTTCCAGCCATTGGGAGCCAGCCCTTTAACATTTTTAAGTGCAGCTTCCTGGTTATGTGATTACTGTGATTGGCTTCCACAGTGATCATATGATCAGGTACCTGTCCCACTGTCTACTGATCATAAACAGTGACCCGAAGCTGGTGGTGACAGTGTGGTCACAGTGCTGGGGGGGGGGGGGGTCGAGGGACTGCTTACCAAAACAGCAGCACCAACTGTGCAATTATACTGTATATATATGGCAGTCCAGTGCCCACTACCAGGGGCCACATATATACATACAGAAATTGGGAAGAGGTTGAATAAATCCACCCCACTACAGAGGCTGACATGTTTGGCCACACAGAAACATCTTGCATTTTTTTCTGGCCTTGTTTAAATCAAGTATATATTTCCAACAACTAGGAACATCATAAAACACAATTTTATGCAAGTATGTAGCTCTCTGCACTATACATGTTCTTTTGACACTTTTTCTTTTTTCTGCTAATACATTTATAGAATCGAAAAGGTCTTTTATTTCCTTAGAGGGAATACTGCAAGGCAAGCAAGTGGCTCTGTCAAGAAATATATCTACAACTCTGGATAAGATTGACTGACATGCTTGCTGTTTTGAATACTGAACAAACTTGGTCCGTTTTATCATTGACCTTTATTCATGGATAATATTTTTTTTCCATTGTTTAAAGAAAGATACATAATTTATTTCTGTATATGATTAAAGTTGAACTCTGGACACATATAAAATAACATTGGTAATGTCTGGTACAGTTATATCAGGACTGGAAGGTCAGCAAAAAATCCTTTGCCAACTAAAACACACGTACAAATACATTTTAATTGATACAAGTTGCCAGTAACAATGTTGCTTATAGCTGAGAAATTTAAATGTTACATTTTTTTAAAAGTAGACTTAATGAACTTTTAGTTCAGCCTCTAAAGCAATGGTGTTTCCTATTGCTCTTGGTAACTAATCTGATATTTCATTTAAGATGAACTACTGCTTTCCAGAAAATGACATAATATGCTCCTATCCCTCCTGTATTGAACTGTATTGAACTGTATTGTTGCTGTATTGTCTCCCTTTATATTGTAAAGCGCTGAGCAAACTGTTGGCGCTATAAATCCTGTATAATAATAATAATATGCAGCTGGACCATTGTTTTGGTTTTTTTTAAAATGTCACCCTATGCAATCATAATTGCATTCTCCACTGTTCTACATTAAATTCTAGCTGGGAAACTTTGTCTGTTTTCATATAACGAAAAAATTATTGATAGCAACAGATAATGATACATTTCACAATAAAAGTGGAAATAAAAAATAAAAATACTGCATATATCTGAAAATAATCAGACAAGATGTTTTCAGAATTTCTAAACATTACCTTTTAGATCATTAACTTAGCTTTCCCATTTACTGTATGCATTTTGCAGATGCAGTAAGTATATACACATAAATATGAATACTTATTGAGTGCATCTTGGTGAGATCACCTTTGTTTCTTAAATGACACAGGAAATTAGCAAAATATTTCCACTGAGGTTACAGGCAGAGATATAAACCTTACATGTACACCCAATGACTAAAATCTCATTTAACATGTTAATATAATTTCAAAAGGTGTCTTCGATATCTTTAAATCTACAACTTTCAAATACACAATTGTTTTGAATCCTGAAAATAGGATACTTGTTCAGGCCCTTCCTATTATACAGTTGCAAGAAAAAGTATGTGAACCCCTTGGGATTACGTGGAGTTTTGCATGAATTGGGCATAAAATGTGCTCTGAACGTCATCTAAGTCACAACAATAGAAGAACACAGTCTGCTGAACATAATACCACACAAACATTAGATGTTGCCATGGTTTAATTGCACATAACATATAAACATTCACAGTGCAGGGAGGAAAAAGTATGTGAGGCCCTAGCTTAATGACTTCTCCCGGAGCTAATTGGAGCCAGGAGTGAGCCAACCTTGACTCCAATCAGTGTGATGATATTGGACGTGTTGCTGACAGCTGTCCTGCCCTTAAAAAACACACACCTGTTTTGGGTTTACTGGTTTCAAGAAGCACTGTCTGATGTGAACCATGCCTCGCAGAAAAGAGCTCTCAGAAGACCTACGATCAAGAATTGTTGACTTGCATGAAGCTGGAAAGGGTTACAAAAGTATCTCCAAAAGCCTTGATGTTCATGTGTCCACGGTAAGACAGACTGTCTACAAATGGAGAAAGTTTAGCACTGTTGCTACTCTCCCTAGGCGCGGTCGTCCTGTAAAAATGACTGCAAGAGCACAGCGCAGAATGCTCCATGAGGTACAGAAGAATCCCAGAGTGTCAGCTAAAGACCTACAGAAATCTCTGGCACATGCTAACATTTTTGTTGACACATCTACAATAAGGAAAACATTAAACAAGAATGGAGTACATGGGAGGACACCACGGAGGAAGCCATTGCTGTCCAAAAAGAATATTGCAGCACGTTCGAAGTTTGCAAAAGAGCACCTGGATGTTCCACAGCACTACTGGCAAAACATACTGTGGACAGATGAAACCAAAATTGAGTTGTTTGGGAAGAACACACAACACTATGTGTGGAGAAAAAAAGGCCCAGCACACCAACATCAAAACCTCATCCCCACTGTAAAACATGGTGGAGGGAGCATCATGGTTTGGGGCTGCTTTGCTGCCTCAGGGCCTGGACGGATTGTTTTCATTGATGGGAAAATGAATTCCAGAGTTTATCAAGACATTTTGCAGGAAAACGTACAACCATCTGTCCACCAACTGAAGCACCGCAGAGGATGGGTGATGCAACAGGACAATGACCCAAAGCATACAAGTAATTCAACAAAACAATGGCTGCAACAGCACAGAATACGCCTTCTGGAGTGGCCCAGTCAGAGTCCTGACCTCAACCCCATTGAAATGCTGTGGCATGACCTTAAGAGAGCGATTCACACCAGACATCCCAAGAATATTGCTACACTGAAACAGTTTTGTGAAGAGGAGTGGTCCAAAATTACTCCAGATTGTTGTGCAGGTCTGATCTGCAACTACAGGAAACATTTGGTTGAGGTTATTGCTGCCAAAGGAGGGTCAACCAGTTATTAAGTCCAAAGGTTCACATACTTTTTCCTCCCTGCACTGTGAATGTTTACATGTTATGTGCAATTAAACCATGGCAACATCTAATGTTTGTGTAGTATTATGTTCAGCAGACTGTGTTCTTCTATTGTTGTGACTTAGATAACGTTCAGAGCACATTTTATGCCCAATTCATGCAAAACTCCACGTAATCCCAAGGGGTTCACATACTTTTTCTTGCAACTGTAAGTTGACACACTCTGTTCATGTCTCCCAGTTGTTTTCCTGCATTGTTATCTGGTGGTACAGGTCTTTGATGGAAACTGCAAGCGATCATTTCAATACACATTTCGCAACCATGGTCCTCAATTCAATTGTCACTATCTGGACACCTACTCTGACAAATGTCATGCAGTTATTACTGCAGACAGAAAGTGGTTGAAGGAGAAAAAAATTAAACAATTGAAAAACAAGTATTTTTTTTTTTTAATGGCAATAGTTTTTCTATATACAGTACAAACTTTAATAGACTAAAAATCATTTACTTAGAAATTACATATCTATTTTAAGATTTCACATTTTATCAAAAACTAAAAAAAGTTGGTTTTAGTCTGCCTTTAACCACTTGCCAACCGGGTATTTTTACCCCAGTGCCACCTATCAGTGCCCATCAGTGCAGCCTATCAGTGCCCATCACTGCAGCCTCATTAGCGCACATCAGTGAAGGATAAAAATTACTTATTTACAAATTTGTATTACAGAAACTAAGAGAAAACTTTTTTTTCCCCAAAATTTTCAATCTTTTTTACTTTGTTTAGCAAAAAAACCCAATGGAGATTAACCATTTGCCGCCCGCCCTATGGCCGAATGGCGGGCGGCAAATGTCATCAGCGTTCAGGGCGGATGCCATATGGCGTCCTCCCGCACATGCGCAGATTGCGCTCCTGCAGAGCGGCGCAGAGGCACGATCTGTCACCGGCAGTGTACCTCGGACACGGCTGATGACAGATCTGAGTTTCGGCCCCGCTGCCGGTACCATGTGACCTGCTGTGACCAATCACAGCAGGTCACATGACAGTTGTATACAATGGATGGCTTCATTCATGCCATCCATTGTATACTAGTGCCTAGCTGTGAATGGTCACAGCTAATCACATGCACATGTCATGTGATTAGCTGTGGCCAAATCACAGCTAAACACAAAAAAAAAAAAACCACCTCTGAATGAATCGATTTCATTTAGGTAAATGCTTGCTTATAGCAAAGTAATTCTTTGCTATAAGCAAATTGTGTAAAAAAAAAAAAAAATTACTGATCACTTCCCCAAAGTAGTACAATGTTACTATGGTAACGTTGTACTACTTTGGTCATAGTGAAATATGAAAAAAAAAAATCTTAAAAAAAATTTGATAAAAATAAAAAATAATAATAAAAATAAAAAAAATATATATTTTTTTTTTCATACTGTCACCAGTCATTGTCCCTGATCACCGCCATGACAGTTATATGATGATGCTGTACTGCACTGGTGACAATATGTTAAAAAAAAAATGTTTTAATTTTTTCATTTTCTGAAAAATTATGACAAAAAAATACAACTTCAAAAAACTCGCCATTCCTCTTATGAAGTACATCGGACTGTCTACTTTGCAAAAAGGGGTCATTTGGGGGATATCTGTACTGTTCTGACATTCTTGGACCTCAAGAAATTAGATTGACCGTCAGTACTTCAGGATTGATCAATATTCATATCTATACCATAGTTTGTGAACTCTATAACTTTCCTACAAACTAAAAAATACATCCTAATTTGGGTTATTTTCACCAAAGACATGTAGCAGAATACATCTCGGCCTACATTTATGAAGAACAATTATTTATTTGCAAACTTTTATAACAGAAACAAAGAAAAACTTTTTTTTTTTTTCAAAATTTCTGGTCTTTTTTTGTTAGTTTAGCAAAAAATAAAAACCCCAGCGGTGATTAAATACCACCAAAAGAAAGCTCTAGTTGTGTGAAGAAAATGATAAAATTTTAGTTTGGGTACAATGTTGTATGACCGCGCAATTGTCATTCAAAGTGTGAGAGCGCTGAAACCTGAAAACTGGCCTGGGCAGGAAGGTGTAAAATTGCCCGGTATTGAATTGGTTAAATACCACCAAAAGAAAGCTCTATTTGTGTGAAAAAAATTATAAAAATGTCATATGGGTACAGTGTTGCATGACCGTGCAATTGCCATTCAAAGTGCGACAGTGTAGTAAGCTTAGAATTGGATTGGCCAGGAAGGGAGTAAAAGTACTCAGTAGGTAAGTGGTTAAGGCATCCACCAAGCGTGTTATTTAAAGGACTTGTGTAATTTTAGTGGTGTCCTTTAAGCTGCATTAAGAGACCTACTCCCTGCTAAACAGTATATAAATAATAAATTGCATTAGGTCATATCCCCAAGGCTGTACCCAGCTACTCGTGTCTTTTTTTTACCGAAGGTTACAAACTGGATTTAAAAAAGACTAAAGCAAAGCATCCAATGAACATTTGCTCAGTTCACTGCTTCCTAAAGGAACTACTTGTGATTTTTAGCCAGGGGCCGACTGACCATTTGGAAACTTGGGCACTGCCCGAGTGCCCGGGGTCAGTAGGAGGTCCCATGAGATGCCCCTGGTACCTTTTTCATAGGCTTTTTTGAGTTTTGGCAAGGACACAGGGGCCCCATGATCCCCTATTGCCCGGGGGCCCCATGAGTTGTCAGTCAGCCCCTGTTTTTAGCATTTATCTGTTTGAATCTGATACACTTTCCCCAAACATCTAAACTTCTTTTTTTCTGCTCAATTATTTTGAGTGACAGAGTAAAGGTCTGTGTTTCCTCTGTGTTGTGATATTTCTGTCTCTTTTCAGGCTATATCTTAACTCAGCTATCTCTTTCCATTAATATCAACACTTTTTCACTTGTCACCATTAGAATGACCTCTTTGCTCGCTGGTAAAAAGTTATTCATTAAGCTGTAAAATGTCTAATTAAGACACCGCCAGAGATATATGATGAATACTGTTCATGTTCATTAATATTTTATGGCAAAGTTATAGAGAACACTGTTTTAGAAGCTGTAGTAAAAAATCTCTAATTATATGATAAATCATTTTTCACAGCAGTGATTGTCTGTCAGGTTATATCAGATTCACTTTTTGAAACTGAAGAAAGGGAATATTCTGTTTATCTACCATTCTGCCAGCTATCACAGTTTTTTGATAACCATGCAGTACATCTTTACATAGTTAGTCTGGCTGAAAAAAGACAAAAGTCCACCCAGTTCAACCATTAAAAAAAAAGAAACACAAGTTATAATCCTATACCCTCAGTTGTTCTAGAGGAAGGCAAAAAACCCAGCAATGCATGATCCAGTTTGCTCCTGCAGGGGAAAAAATTCCTTCCTGATCACCCGAGAGGCAATCGGATATTCCCTGGATCAACTTTACCTATAAATGTTAGTATCCAGTTATATTCTGTGTATCTAGAAAATAATCCAAGCCTTTTTTTAAAGCAATCCACTGAGCTGGCCAGAACCAACTCTTGAGGGAGTCTATTCCACATTTTCACAGCTCTTACTGTGAAGACTCTTTTCCATATTTGGAGATTAAATCTCTTTTCCTCCAAGACGTAAAGAGTGCCCCCTTGTCCTCTGTGATGACCTCAGGGTGAATAATTCTACACTGAGTTCACTATATGTACCACCACTACCATATGGAAACTCGGGCGCTGCCCGAGGGCCGGGGGTCAGTAGGGGGCCCCATGAGATGCCCCTGGTACCTTTTTCATAGGCTTTTTTGAGTTTGAGCAAGGACACAGGGGCCCCATGATCCCCTATTGCCTGCGGGCCCCATGAGTTGTCAGTCCGCCCCTGTGTACCACTGATGTATTCATACATGTTGATCATATCCCCCCTTAATCTCCTCTTCTCAAGAGAATAAATTCAGTTCCTCTAATCTTTCCTCATAGCTGATCTCCTCCATGCCTCTTATCAATTTGGTTGCCCTTCTCTGTACTTTCTCCAGTTCCCCAATGTTCTTTTTGTGAATTGGTGCCCAAAACTGAACTGCATATTCCAGATGAGGTGTTACTAATGATTTGTACCGGAGGGGGGGGGGGTAATATGATATCTCTCTCTCTGGAGTCTATACCTCTTTTAATACAAGAGAGGATTTTGCTCGCTTTAGAAACCGCAGCTTGGCATTGCATGCCATTATTAAGCTTGTGATCTACCAGAACCCCCAGATCCTTCTCCACCATTGATTCCCCCAGTTGTACCCCCCCTAGTATGTATGATGAATGCATATTCTTAGCCCCCAAGTGCATAACCTTACATTTATCAACATTAAACCTCATTTGCCACATAGTTGCCCAATTACACAGAGCATTGAGGTCGGCTTGTAAGTTGAAGACATCCTGTAAGGACGTTATTCCACTGCACAGCTTGGTGTCATCTGCAAATACATGTTCATGTTCAAATACATAGTACATATTCTACAATGATTAAAAAAACTATGATTGTAAAATCTACTTTTATCTGCAATATTAATTTTCCATTGACATTATTTCATCAATAATTATAGCAATAACAATGCACAAAACGTATCTGCAATCAATTTATCTAAAATAAAATGTAATAAATGGTTTACTTTTATCAGTGAAATAGCTACATATGGGCTTCATTTTGGCACACTTCTGTGACATAGTACTAGAGATTTGTTAGCTGTGGACATAACTATGTAACAGACACAAATTCTGATGGTCCTTTCAACCTGATGATCTTTTCCATAAAACTGGAGCTTGTTAATCGGGTATTCCGTATGCTGCATCTGATCCTCACAGCAAATATGAATGTACTGATATCAGCAAGCTTCCTCTGATGCATTTCATCTTTTCTGGATTTTTTAATTGAGGAAACATGTTGGGTAGAGCTTGCTGTAGCGATAACTTTCACATTTGCTGGGTGAATCAAGGGCAGCAAACAAAGTTAGTGTGAGCTACATGGGTGCTGATTTCAATGCAGTTATATCTGAGTGTGTTTTATGGAATTTTGTTTTATATTTTAATAAAGAAGATTTTACTCCTATCTGTGGATTTTCTTCTGTTTATTTGAAATGTTGTAATGCTGAACTGATTACCTGAGGGAACATATGGGATCATCTATCATAATCTTTTGTACTGTAAACTAAAATATTTAAAACCTTTTTACAACTTATTAAGGTCACATCTCTTTTGGAAAGTTGACTCATGGGAATGTAGGAGCATGAAAGCGGTGGAAATTACAGTCATTGTGATTAATAAAGTGGCACTAAATGCACAAATTAGTTGATTTCAATGATTTCTGAGGGCTCCCACAAATATTTAATTCACTATTATAGTTGCATAATCCACTTTGGACTGCTTAAGGGATATATTTGCAGACTTATGTAGTAATATAAAAATGTATTACAGAATGGTTGATAAGGGTAACTGTCTATTGTGTTTCACATAATCTATGGAGATTTATACTTAGTTTCACCATGAGTGCACCAATAAAAAAATCGAACAATATCATTTTATAATTTTAAAGTAGTGTTTCATCACATTTAGTTCACAACACATTTATTCATTTCTTTGCATGGACCATTGAGCATTATTCTTCATGCAGACATTGGGGGAGATTTACTAAAATGGGTGCACTCAGAATCTAGTGCAGCTGTGCATGGTAGCCAATCAGAAAATGTATATTATATAGGATGCGCTTGTTAGAGCCCAACCTCTGTAGCTGTAGGATAAAGGTGCCAGATGGATATCAAGCAGGGGCGGACTGACCATTTGAGCACTCTGGCACTGCCCGAGGGCCCGGGGTCAGTAGGGGGCCCCATCAATTGTCCCTGGTACTTTTGTATAGGCTTTTTTGAGTGTGGGCAAGGACACAGGGGCCCCATGATCCCCTATTGCCTGGGGGCCCCATGAGTTGTCAGTCCGCCCCTGATATCAAGGATGGATGGATGGGAGCAGTAACACTGAGGCAGCTCTTCTTAGAGTGGAGGCAAGGCTCTTATGCAGTAAACATGAAAAGAAGTGTGATCTTAATACCCCACACGATGTGTCATCTTAACTATTTATCTTGTAAGTGCAATTTATCTATTATTCACCAATAAATTGTCTATTCTGCATTGTGGGGCAAATTTCTCTTCTTTGCATGGTAGCCAATCACCTTCTAACTTCAGCTTGTTCAATTAAGCTTTGGCACTAAAACGTGGATGCTAATTGCTTTCTGTGCACCAGATTTTTCACTCTCAAGTTTTAGTAAATAATCCCCAAAGTTTGATATATCAGTTTAATTGGTATTTGGCTAAATGGGTTATTTATTTTTGTAAATTTAAGTTTTTGCTTAAGGATATAGCTCAGAGTTTTCTGTGCATATGCTACGTCTTGTACATTTTAAGAGTGTGTAAGAATACACTACTTGTAAAAGAAAAAATGTTTTGGTGTGAGGACATTAAAACATGAATGAGAGTGTCAGATCGCCGCGGCGCTGGTCCCGGTGCATGCGCAGTAGACCACCTCATGCGGGAATTCGGGCGCTAGGGCTCAATCCACCGCGGCATCGGCGATCGCGCATGCGCACTGGCGGGCGTGAGTGCACGATTGGCACCAATGACAGCGCGGGGCGCGATATTTAAAGCACCCAGTGCTGTCACTTGTTGCCGAATGGTCTTTGCGTATCCTGTTGCCTGTATTGTGAGTACTCTGATCTGGATTGTCTGACCTTGTTGCTTTCTCCTGTCCTGAGCCCTTGGCTTGCCTGACTCTGCTCCTGGATGCTCCCTTATAGATCTGATCTTCTGGTATTGACCCTGCGTGTGATCCGACTATCCCTTGCCTACTGTCTTGTACCACACCGACCCGCTAGTTACTGACCCGCTAGTTACCGACATGGCCTGTTTGACTCTGATCTTGCTCATCCTCAGGGATCCCCGGGCTCCCTCACATCAGACTCTTAACCCGCAGGTGCCTCTGGCAGACTCCTCTACCTCTGGTAGAGATACCCGGTAGCTGCGACCTGGTCCCGGAGCCCTCCAAGTCCATCCCCACCATCAGGGGCCCTGGTGAACAAGTGTTCCGGTACTTAGACTCCGCACTCTGGGGAAGCTCTATCAGGGGACTGATAGAGGTGCTGTCAGGTGGTCCGTTACAGAGACAGCAAGGATGATTTACTAAAGGAGTCAAGAATCTTCACTCAAATGTAATGAACATTTACTTTGATTATCTAATGTTAAAAGTGAACATTCTCTCAATTTATTGAGTTAAAATTCTCAACCCTGTTAGTAAACCAGCTTCAAATTGTCAGCATTTTTGTCAGTTGAGGCTGTGCACTGTTAGTGAATACCCAGGGAATAGACTACAAAACTATGTCCCTTTCCTTACAAGAAAACCAAATAAAAAGATTGTAAATAAATAAATAATACAAAAAACAAGCAAACAAAGCTTGACTAAATATGACCATGACCATATTTGGTCAAAGATGTCAACCAGCATACCCAACTGGTTTGTTGACGTTCACTGGCAGGCTAAGGAGCTGTTATTTGTGAGCGTGACACCATTATGGCACTGGTCATAGTGTTTGTGGGTCATTTGGATGTTGCTCAGTGTGACTGACAATCTACGTTGCTGGATGATGTGATTATTTATCATATTAAATGACTTTTTTCAAAGGTGTCCTGTGTCTACTGTTTTACTGCTTTTGGGAAATGAGTACTCAGTGGTATTACAAGGGGCATTCAAGGTAAACAGGGACTTTTAATTTTACAGGTATAAAAAGGGATGCTAGCATGGTGTTGGTGACATGCATAAATGTCCTACTCCTGATAGGCGGTGCACATATCGCAGGCCAGTCCAGAGACCGTTAATCAATATGGCAGTTGACAGTGTTAGTGTGTGCATGGAACAGCATATGGTGATGAAGCTTCTTGTGAATGAAGGCCACGGATATCTACAGAAGACTTCAAGCACAGTACGGTGATGAGACTCTCAGCCGCAGTGAGACATTTGAATGGTGTAAACATTTCAAAATCATCCCCTTGTAATCAGGACCAAGATACTGGTCCCTACCTGCTGAGACTAGCTAGTCAAAGATATAAACGTGAATAAAAATCTCCCATTCAATCAACACCAGTGGCTTTTGGAATACCCAAACAGCTACTGTATCTGATTGGATATAGTTTCTGTTCAGTAGACAATTTTGTGTTTGGCTCCTTTCATTTTTCAATCAAGGGATATTGGCTGGGAGGGTGGTGACATGGCCATTTATGTAATGAATTTAATCTAGTTCATCAGGATTTGGCTGAAATTCACATAGTGTAAGGCCAGTTTTATTATTACAATAAAAATATCATGCTAGGGATAGGAGCAGAGTGGTTGATGCAGTCTGTGCTTCCTAATAAATCTAGAATTTACTCGTTTCAAGACTAGGATGAACTAGAATAAATTGTAAACCTGCTTTGCTAGTGTTCAACTCTAGGCATATGGGCCCATAGTGGGCTAACTGTAATTGCAGATAAAACTTAATCACTAATGAAAGTGCAAAGAGCATGCAGGAGCAGCAAGAACAAAGACCTGGATGATTAGAACTGTCAAGAAAGATAACTTATTATGCACTGGGATGTGTTACCAACTGCTAGTAGAATGTTGTGTGGGAGTTCTCCACCCTCTCATTTGTCAGCTTTTTTCTTTATTTACCATCTGAAACTGGTTTTATTGACCTAACTTCTCTGTCCCTCACCAGCAGGGATGGACTGACAACTCATGGGGCCCCCGATCAATAGGGAATCATGGGGCCCCTGTGTCATCGCCCACACCCAAAAAAGCCTATTAAAAAGCCAATGAAAGGTACCAGGGGCATCTCATGGGGCCCCCTACTGACCCCGGGACCTTGGACAGTGCCCAAGTGCTTGAATAGTCAGTCCGCCCCTGCTCACCAGCACAGCTTATGGGTGCCAACTGGTGATCCAGTGCTACAGTCTGTGCCAACACCACCTGGAAACCTCTTTGTGACATCATTATACTGTGCAGCCTTTCACAGGATTACAGATCTGCAATGTTGGACAGCCGAAAGGAAATGACCATGTCACCCAAGCAGTGAGTAGCCAAGGAAGGACCCCTTGTTGTGAAGAAAGTAAAAAGACTCAGGACCCAGCACATCCAACATAACCATTAATTGCCAAAGTGGGTGTAAAGGCTCAATGCTTTTTACCTTCATGCATTCTATGCATAAAGGTAAAAAAAACTTTCTGTGTGCAGCAGCCCCCCTAATACTCACCTGAGCCCCATTTCAATCCAGCAATGTGCAGGAGAGCCTCTGCTCTCCAGGGACTCTCCCTTCTTATTGACTGAGAGTCATTGGCTCCCGTTGCTGTAAATCACAACCAGTGAGCCAATGAGGAGAAAGAGGTTGAGACCAAGCCACAACTTTGTGTGTGCATGGACACACAGATCAGTGGCTCAGGAGCAAGCCTGCTTGGGTGTCCCCATAGCAAGCTGCTTTCTCTGAGGGTATTCGGCAGGAAGGAGGGACCAGGAGAGCTGCCGGGGACCTGAGAAGAGGAGAATCAGCACTACTCTGTGCAAAACCACTGCACACAGGAGGTAAGAATAACATATTTGTTATTTTTTTTTTTAATATCACTTTAAACTTTAACTTCACACTGTTCTTTCCCATTTGGTTTGATGCATCATAATGACAATAGCCTGAGCTGTTTCTTAACTTCTTAACATTCTATAGGGGTGGTCAGCAACAACCTTTTATATTTTTCCCTCATGTGTGCCCTAATATGCTAGGATTCCCTGCTGCATATACTGAACTATCATATATTGGATTTCAATGATTTCAAAAGTGATTAACAAGCTGTAAAGCATTATGACCATATTCTATTTATCTGAAAAGGTATGTGGTATGCACAAGATGCAAAGACATGAAAAAAGTGCTACCCTCATTACTAATGCAGTCCAGAAAGCAAGGTAATAAATATAAAACACAATTCAACTAATTTCATAAGAAACAACTTTGAACGCATTAAATAACCTATGATCTATATATGCATCTGTGAGTAGATGAAAGGTATAATTACAACCTATTTTCTATTATTGATTTTTATTATGGAATATATTACCATAGGTCAAAATAACCTACATTGCAGAGTCACTAATAGAAAATCACGGTTTGTAAATGTAGTAAGCAAATATATATTCTGTAACTACACAGCAGATAACAACACTGAACATTTTTTTAAAATAAAAATGATAATCTGCATTGTAAAATTGACAAAAATGTTCAAGGTGCAAAAAGGATTCTATGCTAATGCTACATTAACCACTTCCAGTCCGGACACTTTTACCCCCTTCCTGACCAGGGCAATTTTCAGCTTTCAGCGCCATCACACTTTGAATGACAATTGCGCGGTCATGCAATACTGTACCCATATGAATTTTTTACCATTTTTTTGGGACAGATAAAGCTTTATTTTGGTGGTATTTATTCACCGTTGGGATTTTTATTTTTTTTACTATGCAAATAAAAAAGTCCAAAAATTTTGAAAAAAGTGGGTTTTTTTTATAAAATTTTGCAAATAAATAATATTTCATCATAAATCTAGGCCAAAATTTATTTCGTTATTTTTTTAGTAAAAAAAAAATCCAAATTAGTTTATAACCAAAAATTATAATTTTTAAACATTTTTTTTACATTTTTATTTTATTTTTTTTATATTATTATTTTTATAATATAGGATGTAAAAGCAATCATTTCTCTTTCTCTCTGTCTGCATTCTTGCAGTCATTGAGAAGTACTGAGTGAGCTGTGATTGGTCACAGCTTGTCACATGGTACAAGGCTGTTGTGAATAGCCTTGTACCATGTGACCTCTGTGATCATTCACAGATTTCACACGTAGTAAGCAATGATGTCACAAGTGACATCTTGCTTACTACTTTGCATGTGATCACTGATTGGCCAATCAGTGATCACATGATCGGGACCTCGTACAGAGGTCCCGTCCGACGATCGGTGTTTCACTGTGACCGGAGGACACAGCGGGCACTGGATCGCGGTGGTGCGTGCTCCCAGGGAGCGCGCACAGCTAGAAAAGGCGGGTGCCGTTTATGAACAGCAACCCGCCCCTGGACTGCCACCGCCCTGCCGTTTATAAACAGCAGGCGGACGGCAAGAGGTTAAATGATTGTGATCATTTTAATTTTTTTTTAACTTTCAAGCTATGTAGTCCCAATTTTCCCAAACAGTTCTTGGGTGGGCAAACAATATGATCTTCCCTTGTCCATTTGCAGAACACCTTGTTTTCTGTGGACAGGTTAGAGGAAAGGGAGAGGAAATGACAGGATCCCTTCACTGTATGCGAGACACAACTTGCATAGTTCTCATACCAACATTTCCATAAGTATACTTTCCTGATGAATGATACTATGCTTTTAACTTACCCATCATCATGGAAGGCAACTTGGTTGTACAAAGCACAAGTCAGAAAAAGGTTTTCACCTGGATTTCTGTTTTAAGTAATAGCACAGTTATTGCTGTGCAATAAGCAGGCCCATAAGAAAAATATAAAAATTGCTTTGGTCAATAGAGGTGTACAAGTGTGAGAGCTGAAGTGGTTAATCAAAGATGATCCTGGCTTCAACCTCACACTTTAGAAATGGATGTGACTTCACAGCAATTTTTTTGCTGTCTATATTTTTTAACCTCCCTGGCGGTATGATTATTTCATATATTTGGTGTTGAAAGCGGTACCATTATTTTGCATGGAAATTTGGCGTTTTTTATTGTAGGCTGTAATTTTTAGGAATAACTCACTGAAATCTGTCCGAACAAGAGTCTAGTAAACATCCCGGGTATGATAAAATTTGAAACACGAAATCATAAATTATAATTTAATAAATAATCATAAAAAATAATAATATAATAATAAATTTAATTCAATAATATAATCAAACCAAAAACACTGAAATTTGAAAAAGAGCGGCAAGTTCGCACATCACTGAGCAAAGTCGCAAAATCGTTTTCAGTGTCTGATGAGGAATTTCCCCCACGAATCATTATCACTCAATTCTGCAAGTGGTTCTGATTTACTATCGCTGTTCTCTAGCCGGTCTAAAACCGATTTTGACCTAAAGGGACGCTTTTTGGACGCCATGGACATTTCTCAGTTTCCAGGTAGAAAGAACAGTAAAAATGCAGGCAGGGCGCCGGACAAAGCACTCGGGACAAAATGTATGTGAAATGGTTTGATACAGAAATGTTTTACTATGTGATTTTAGTGATTTTTGTGAATGTCACTTTTTGTAATTTTCAAATTTCCTGCCGTTCCGTCCCCCGTACGTCCCGACGCTCACAGGGGACAGAACCCAGATGACAGATGCCGGTATCAGCCGGATTACATTGCCGGGGACACTGCAGGAGGGACATCGCGGGAGTGCAGGATAAGGTAAGTGATCGAGGGATCCCGGAGCAACGCCGCATGGTATTCCCGAGTGTAGCTCCGGGTTACCGCTTGTGGTACTGAAACTTTACCCCGAGCTACACTCGGGAATACCGCCAGGGAGGCTACATATGCAATGCAGTCCCAAATTTTCAGGATAAAAGTTCACTGTATCAAGGCCAGATACTTTTTTCACCCCTGGGCCATCTAACGTGGTTGTGTGGTGGTGCTGAGGACATAGCCTTTCTTGATTTCAGCAAAGTATTTGATACAGTTCCACATAATAATCTCATAAAATGTTGTACAAGCTAGGACTTATCACTCGGGTTGTTCAGTGGATATGCAGTTGCATAAAGGACAGATACCAATGTGTGGTTGTAAATGGGGTTCATCCAGAACAGACCCCAGGCACTAGTGGTATACCAAAAATCTCTGTGCTAGGTCCTGTTCTATATAAGCTATATGTAAGTGATATAACTAAAGGTTTGCTGGGTAAGGTATGTCTTTTTGCTGATGACAGATAGGTGTGCAATAGGGTTGATATTCCTGGAGGTGTCTGTAATATGGAACACAATTTGACTTTATTGGACGTTTGGCCAAATCAATGGGAACTGTAATTCAATGTTTCTAAATGTAAAATCATGCGCCTAGAGAAAAAGAATCCCTTAATATAGTACAATATTGGGGGCACAATGGAAAAAGATTGGGAGTACTTATTTCAGATGATTACAAAATGAGCAAACAGAGTGGCTAAGCAGTGTGAAAAGCGGACAGAACTCTGACGTGTATTACTGGAGGGATTACCAGCAGGAGGAAGGAGCTCCCTTTATAGACCTTTGGTTAGACCTCATTTAGATAACTGTGCCCAGTTCTGGTGAGCTTGCTTACAAAAATATATTGATAAAATAGGTCTCCAGAGATGGGCACATATCAGGAGAGGCTTCAGGAACTTAACCACTTGACCTCCAGAGGATTTACCCCCCTTAATGACCAGGCCTCTTTTTGCTACTCGGCACTGCACTAATTCAACTGATAATTGCGTGGTCATGCAATACTGCACCCAAATGAAATTTACGTCCTTTTTTTCACACAAATAGAGCTTTCTTTTGGTGGTATTTGATCATCTGTGCGCTTTTTATTTTTCACGCTATAAACAAAAAAAGGCCAAAAAGTTTGAAGAAAAACAATATTTTTTACTTTCAGCTATAAAAAATATATAGTAAACTCAAAGTTGGTTATAAATTTAGGCCAAAATGTATTCTGCTATATGTTTTGGTAAAAAAAATCCCAATGAGTGTATATTGATTGCTTTGTGTGGAAGTTATAGCGTCTACAAACTATGGTATAGATACTGCAATTTACGCCATTTTTCTGCTATACAGCGCTGTGCTAGTTTAACGGACAATTGCGCGGTCATGCAATACGGTACATAAATGAAATTTACATTGTTTTTTTCCCCACAAATTGAGCTTTCTTTCGGTGGTATTTGATCGCCTGTGCGGTTTTTATTTTTTGCGCTATAAAAAAAAAAGTCTGACAATTTTGAGGGAAAAATAACAATATTTTGGACTTTTTGCTATAAAACATGTCCAGTAAAAAAAAAATGCAAAAATCAAATTTAGTCATAAATTTCTGCCAAAATGCATTCTACGACATGTCTTTGCTAAAAAAAAAAAAACAATACGTGTAAATTAATTGGTTTACGTGAAAGTTATAGCGTTTACAAATGGCGGGAAAGATACTGGGATTTTTAGGGGTTTTTTTATACTAATAATGGCGGTGATCAGGGATTTATGGCAGCGACTTATGGCGGGACTGCGGCGGACATTCTGACATTGGGGGGTACTGACTTGGGGTCACTGACATCCCTAAAAACACTAATACAGTGATCAGTGCAAAGAAAAAAAAACTGACACTGTACTAATGGCACTGGGGAGGAAGGGGTTAACTCTATTTAGCAGGGAAGGGTTATAGGAGTGAGGGGAGTGTTTTACTAGGGGGCGGGGTACTGGGCGGGACAAGGCTGATCGAGAAAGTGAAACTATTCTTTCTGGCGGGTTTTTTTTTTTTGCACTATAAAAAAAAAGGCTGACAATTTTGAGGAAAAAAAAACTATATTTTGGACTTTTTGCTATAAAACATGTCCAGTAAAAAAAAATGCAAAAATCAAATTTAGTCATAAATTTCTGCCAAAATGCATTCTGCAACATGTCTTTGCTAAAAAAAAAAAACCCAACATGTGTAAATTAATTGGTTTACGTGAAAGTTATAGCGTTTACAAATGGCAGGAAAGATACTGGGAATTTTAGGCGTTTTTTTATACTAATAATGGCGGTGATCAGCGAATTATGGTGGCGATCAGGGACTTATGGCAGCGACCAGTGACTTATGGCGGGGCTGCGGGACTGCAATTCTGACATTGGGGGGTACTGACTTGGGGTCACTGACATCCCCAAAAACACTAATACAGTGATCAGTGCAAAAAAAACCCACTGACACTGTACTAATGGCACTGGGGAGGAAGGGGTTAACTTTATTTTGCAGGGAAGGGTTATAGGAGTGAGGAGGAGTGTTTTACTAGGGGGCGGGGTGTGTACTGGACGGGACAAGGCTGATCGAGAAAGAGAAACTGTTCTTTCTCAATCAGCTCATCCTCGAGCTGACAGAGAGGTGACAGACAGCACAGCTACTGCAGCTGTGCTCTCTGTCACCGTTTACCGCCGATCGCCGGGACATAGCCGCTAATGAGTGGCTGTGACCCGGCAATTGACATCTGTGGCGGTGATCCACAGGACAAATAGGGCGGCAGCACGCCTCGCGCGCGCCCCCTATTTGTTTACAAAACATACGTTTTAAAACGTGGTTTTGCCTGTGAGTGCCGCCCTGCTTCCGTATATCTACAGTGGCTGGGCGGCAAGTGGTTAATTTGTACAATCTGGAGGAAAGAAGGGTAATGGGAGACATGACGGAAACGTTTAAATACTTTAAAGGTGAAATAAGGTTTAGGAAGCCTGTAGTTTCTATATGAATATTATATATACTACATTGCAGCTGATAATAGAAAAAATATGTTATGTCAGAATGTCAGAACACATGTGAGTGTTGCTCTGGGGAGAAAAATGCTCGTATCTCACAACATTGCAAAAAAAAATCTTAAATTTGGCAACAAAATGTCAGGACAGCTTAAAGTTTATTGCTTTTTTAACTCTTCATCGGGATTCACTGAAATGCAACCTCTGGCTTTTACTTTGTTTCCTTTTCTATAATTTCCTACTATTCTGTGTGGTATTGTAAGAGCTCAGTGTGCATTGCTAAAAAGCGGACAGCAGTTTTATATTAATGTTTCTTATAAAATAAACATGTTACATGTGAATGGTGTGAGAATGTACCGTTAGATTAGGAAGGAGCTCTTTACATTAAAAGTAGTTTTGGGTGCTTAAAGTGTTACTAAACCCAGGACCCTGCATTTATTATATATGGTCTCCCACAGTATACAGTACCTAGAAATGCAATTATTTTAGTAAATATAAATGGCTAAATACCTTTTCTTATTAGCAGCTAGAGCAGTCTTGTAACTTCTATCAGTGTCCAGCAGATCACTAGTTAAAGCTTGTAGGAGGAGTTTTCTTTGTGCTCTAGGAGGATGCAGAACCCCTGATCTCTGTCTGGACAGTGCTGATTGGCCCTGTACTGATCACATGCACTCTCCCAAGAAAAAAAAGCCTCTCTAGCAATACACACAAAACTGCAGAGTGTCTCCACATGATATGTCTTATCAGGAGACAAGAGGGAGGCAGTGGAAGAACGGGAGATCAGAGAAGTCGGGATCAAACAACCTTTTTACACAATGCAGAGGATTAACTCTTTAGGTTCCACAGTGAGAACAACAAGCATTGTTTACTACATATACAGACTGATTTTACTGTTGTGGGCAGGGGCGGACTGACAACTCATGGGGCCCCCGGGCAGTAGGGGATCATGGGGCCCGTGTCCTTGCCCGAACTCAAAAAAGCCTATGAAAAAAGGTACCAGGGGCATCTCATGGGGCCCCCTACTGACCCTGGGCCCTCGGGCAGTGCCCGAGTTTCCAAATGGTCAGTCCGCCCCTGGTTGTGGGTTTAGTAACACTTTAAGAGCATGGGATAATTATGGCAACACAGTAAAAATAATAGCTTGTGCGTAGATGTGGCAATTTTTTCCCCAGGATTGCACAAACAGGGCTAATAAACACAGATAATGCCCATAGTAATCAATCAGCTTCCTGTTAGCCCACTTTTGATTCAACAAAACTGCATATGTGTTGATGTTTTGCTTTCTGAAATGGGAAACATTAGTTTATGTAACATCTATCATTTTTTTTAAAAATGTTGCAAAACATACATTTTATCACTCAAATGGAGATCCAAACACCTCTTTCACTTCAATCTATATAGACAGCACATTTATGCACATTGGTCCAAGATTTGTCCCAGATTCATCCAACTTTCATACTGAATCCTCTAAGATCAATTTAGACTGCAGATAATATGCTTTAGGTTTTTAAATAGAATAATATAATGGTAGATGACTTTACAGTTATGACAGCAAAAAAAGAAAGAAAAATTGTTTTAAGGTTGGGTTCACAGTTGTGCAGTGCGGTATACCGCATATGATTTGCACATGAACCACACCGCATTCCTGTGCAAATCCCATGTGAATTGTGTGCGGTGCAATTGGAGCCATACATTTTGTATCTAAATGAAATGTGCAGCGCTAAGGATAAATCAAGTAATCTAATAAATATACATAATGAATAAAAGTATATATATACAGTTCATCGAGTGACTTGAAGTGCTCCAGTATTCCTATATCCTCCTATAGACAGAGTGCTGTGATATTAGGTGCGTAAAGAATGCGCACTCACCAGAACGCGCAGATTATGCGTTAGTATAACGTTTCCTGGTGTCATCTGTCAGTATCCGGTGATTTGCCATTCCCCCCAGACGACGTGCGGTTGCACGAAACGCGTATGAGGAGCCAGCAACGCCATGATGTCACGCCGCCGGAGCATCGTGGAGCTCCGGTGGCCATCTTATACACTGGATGGTTAGTCCATGCTGATTTTATCTTGTTAAATTTTACCGCACTCGTACGTGGATATTCGCTTATGCCCCATTAAATGTTTTTACAATACTACACTATGGAGATGTCTCTGCTTTGACTCCCTTGGGGAGTATTAATTCACAGCCATCCACCTGACCGCCAAAGAGGGAACCTCCATAATTTTTGGGTGTAGCTGAGAGCTACACCCAAACTATCCCCTGAGGGAGACTCTGGACCATCCTGATGTCCTACCACTAATTCCTGGGACCACATGAGGCAAATCACTGGATTCTGGTGCTCTCCATACTGACAGATGACATCAGGAAACGTTATACTAACGCACATTAATCTGCGCATTCTGGTGAGTGCGCATTCTTTACGCACCTAATATCACAGCACTCTGTCTATAGGAGGATATAGGAATATTGGAGCACTTCAAGTCACCTGATGAACTGTATATATATACTTTTATTCATTATGTATATTTATTAGATTACTTGATTTATCCTTAGCGCTGCACATTTCATTTATATTGTCTTTTAGAGGTTTTTATGGTTACCTGGTTCACAGCTGCTTTTATTCTCTATGTGCGCTCACATTCACTTGCTATATATTGATACATTTTGTATGGCTCAAATCGCACCGCATCCGCACCAAAAAGGTGCAAGACCCTGGTTCGCACTAGAATCGGATCGCATAGGTGTGAATACCAATCCAATTGTGCACATCGCACCGCATTTTGCAGACTGATTTCAGGGTGTTGTTAACTTAACATACAGACCTGCAGCGGTTCGCATGAATGGGGTGCGACTGTGATGTGGTGTGGAATTCGCACAGAAAACGCTGCAAATTCTGCACTGCATCAATGTGAACCTGGGCTCAGGGTAGAACTGCAAAGTTGTTTTTTTGTCACATCTCCTTATTTGGATCATATGATGCACAGCCAGGGGCGGACTGACCATTTGGAAACTCGGGCACTGCCCGAGGGCCCGGGGTCAGTAGTGGGCCCCATGAGATGCCCCTGGTACCTTTTTCATAGGTTTTTTTGAGTTTGGGCAAGGACACAGGGGCCTCATGATCCCCTATTGCCCGGGGGCCCCATGAGTTATCAGTCCGCCCCTGTGCACAACCTTTTGTAATATAGTGCCTAAAGAATTACATTTTGTTCCTTTTAACTACGGATGAACACATTTGTCTGCGTCACATTCATAAAGAGTTCCACGATTCTTGCTTGAAGTTGAAAGTTCACAAACTTTGCAGTAAACCCAGCTGAATTCTATATGTTGATTTTGTTATTCGATTCTGGCAGTCTGTAGGGCTGATAAGCAATCTGGACACTGCAATGGGGAAATGTACCAATGCCAAAATAATAATAATAAAAAAGTATCTCTCCCTACACAGAATTGTCAGCTTGCCCTAACAGTTCCACCCAACACTGAAAATGTGACTAATGACTGCTGTGGCCTTGACCTTTTATAGAACGGAGGATGGGTCATTCATTAGTTTGTATGACTGAGCTTGTTCCCTGAAATCCAGACCAGATAAAAGACTGTGAACTGCATTATAGGTTGTTCCTTATGTCTCAATATAATGTGTGCAGTGCTATTACATTAGTATACTGAAATTAAATTGCCAGTCCAAAATAATCCAAATGCTCTTTAAATGTGAACATAAGAAACAGTAATAATAAAAGAATAATGACCAAATCAAGTGATATAAAAGTCCATATATATATATATGTACTCATAAGGTCAATAAAAAGTCCACACTATGCAAAAGGATGGTTCCACTTTCCAGAGACTCCCCAAGGTATCCAGTGAGGGCAGAAAGTATGGAATGCTTACCAGACATCCATGACTCTCCTAATTAATGAGTAGCCATAAGCACTTGAGGGATTAATCTCTATAGTGTCCATGGAAAGGTATGTAAAATTTTCCTGTCCTACTCGGCTCATGCAGTAAAGGAATACAAGAACAGACCAAACTTCATAGTGCAGTAAATGTGATAAAACTAATTTTTTCATACTATAATAGTGCACTCACATTAAAATAGAATCAGTACTAATATATCATAAAAGGCTGCAGCGTAAATCAATCCCAAACACCATCCTTCCAGCTGGTGGCTGCTATACGTGGTGACGTCACTTTAGGCAACACTTTTATGTTCCCTATTTCTAACAGCAAACCTGCAAACTTTCAGAAGCACTTTGGGATTTTCAAACCCATGGCAATGGTAAGCCCAAAGCTCATTTCTATTTTTCACAATGGAAATGTTCTGACTTGTATCAAGCACTCCTTTGCCATGTTATTTAGAATACTAATTCATGGTAATACTAATAAAAGCAAGATTCAGTATCAGATTTCACTTTAATTAAATAAAAATAAAGATGAATTAGTTTCCAGGGTTACTTTAAGAAACACTTTGTTTTTTCTCTTGCTGCATAAGCCATGACTAGGATTATGATATATGTGATTGTTTCCTTTAGTATGTAGAGTGCCATAGGAGTGCAGCATGTTTTCTTTATGTTGACAGTCCTTGGTCAAACCCTCATATGTTTTTGATAGCCTGTAGACTGATACTGTGCATCTGTCCTCCTCATGATGCTCAACAAACCAAAAAGCCCACACAACACTGCTTGGCTGTTGGAGCAAGTCTGGATGTACGCATAGGTTTTAGATGGTTTTGATGACTACAGACTAGCAATAAATACTTTTTGTTTGTTGTTTTTCTCTGAATCAAGAACAATTCTTTTTCCAGTCATCTTGAGGAAAAAGGAAACTCTGTACAAGATGATTAAGGATACCATCTAGTAGATGCTAGGAAGCAAAATGAATTACAGTGGTCCCTGATAACGAGATCTGTAATGTATATTATTTGTGCATAATCATCAAGGTCATTGCAGCCTTTACACAAGTCAGATTTCATAGGAAATAACGTAACAATACCTGAGGTGGTTTATGAAATGAATTAAAAGGTCCAATAATTTGCTTTTTTATATTTTGTTGTTTTCATTGTATTTGTGTAATTCTTTTGTTTTCACAGATGTAATTCACCATTAGCTTGAATCTAATTATGTAATTATGTAGAGGAAGGATTTTTAAAAGCATAGACCCACCAGCTAGCTACAGGATAATGTTAATTTTTTTTTTTGAGAAGCAGACCCCTTCCAATTATGCTCAAAGAGAGTGCTCCCCATAGCATTTAAGAGGGACTAATGCAGAAATTGCATATACTGTATATCTGAATATACAGTATATACATAAAAGTATATACTATAAAATATATAAATACTATCTTTATTTAGAATTTCTTAAAAACAATGAAACAAAAACATTCTATATATATATATATATATATATATATATATATATATATAAATATATATATGATAAATGCAGTGCTAAATATTATCCGGATAAATGTATAATTGCAATGTTCATAAATGGGTTAATAGTCCACAGTAAAAAGAGCTCAAAGGTGATTATAATATTCCCAAAGTCGATGCTTTCGTAAGACTCGGTGAGGGGCAGGGTATGTATAAAATGCGCACTCACCAGACGCACAAAGGAAATACGCAATGTATCAACAAAGCGGATGTCTGCCAGGGGGTCCCTTTCAGGATACGAATAGTCAGCCCGGGATGGGATGGATGGATATATATTCTCAAATCGGAGGTCCACTTTAAGGACACGGATGCAGCCTCTTCAGTACAGTGGAATAGTTACCAGGGGGAGCTCTGGGGGATTAATTGCTCAATACAGAGCAACAGATGGAAATACCCATAGTGTAGTATTGGCAGAAAATATTTAATGAAGGATGTTATAAAGCAGCAGAAATAGATATCCTCATACATGTAAATGCTGTGCGCCAAACATGTGCCAAGATGTTGTATCAAAAAACAGTAGGCAGGAATGAGTATTGCAGCAACAAGCTGCTATGAGCACTAACCAGCTGGTGATCAAATGGGGTCGCCGGACCTCCGTGACCCGGCGGCGTGACGTCAAAGCTTGCAGGCTCCTCCAAGATGTGTTTCGTACACTAGTACGTCTTCAGAAGGGGTGTGCCATGCAGCTAGACGTATTGTGTGCTATTGTAAGGGATTTCCGGCAAAACGAATCGCGATCGGAAATGCGCAGGAATGGGGAACTATTGCAGAAAAGTATTTCCGAAGCTCAGGCGAATAACAAAATTTTTTTTGACAAAAGAAGAAGGGGCAACTTAAAACTGAAACAAGGAGATAAAGTCTGGTTATTCCCAATCGAGATCCGGAGGCGCCTGCTCCACTGCTGGTTGAAGGAAATGAAGAATACGAGGTTGAGGCTATCTTGAATTGTAGGAAGAGGGGCAGACAGACCTAGTTTCTCATTAAATGGAAAGGTTATGGACCAGAGGATAGATCCTGGGAACCATCCACTAATGTCTATGCCCCACGGATAGTTCAAGCCTACCTCCATCTTCACCCTGAAAAATGAGCCCTAGTGGGCATCCGGAGGCTGCCCCTAAGGGGGGGGGGGGGCAATGTAAGGGATTTCTGGCAAGACGAATCGCAATTGGAAAAGCGCATGTGCATAGGGATTCCCGCAGGAGAATTGGCGGTTGTGCGCATGCACGAAGAAATGTGCAATTGCGCACATGCACGGTGAAGATTGGCGCAAGACGGCCTATTTTAGGAGTATCTCTGCTCATGTTCAGTGTTGACTGGTCTTCAGCTCCCCCATGTCCTGCTTATTCCTGTGTGATTCCTTTGTTGATGACCCAGCTTGTTCCTCACCTGACTCTGATTGCTCTCCTGATTGATACTGGTTCCTGACTTTGGCTCTGCTCCTGACCTTGGCTTTTCCTTCTGATTTTGTACCACGCTGCCCAACTCTTGATGACCCTGGCTATTCCTATGACACTGCTCCTGTCTCTTGTCCTCACTACCTGCCTTTCTCTGGTGCACGCCTGGCAATCTACAAAATCTGCTCCGCCTACTACTACTGTGCCAAAATCAGAGGATCATCAGTCTTCCAAGGTCATCATCTGCAAGAGCTGCAAACAACAACTACTGGCACTCTTGTTCCCCTGGGTGCTAGACTCCCTCTGTTCCAACTCCAGCGGGGACAGGGCTAGTGACACAAGTGTGGCCGACCTCATCATTTCAGTCTCCCATCAGGTACGTGACAGCTATTTATATTGTAAAAAATAGGCAAACGCCATTTTTACAATATAAATAGCACACAATACGTCTAGCTGCATGGCACACCCCTTCTGAAGATGTACTAGTGTACAAAACACGTCTTGGAGGAGCCTGCAAGCTTTGATGTCACGCCGCCGGGTCACAGAGGTCCGGCGGCCCCATTTGATCACCAGCTGGTTAGTGCTCATAGCAGCTTGTTGCTGCAATACTCATTCCTGCCTACTGTTTTTTGATACAACATCTTGCCACATGTTTGGCGCACAGCATTTACATGTATGAGGATATCTATTTCTGCTGCTTTATAACATCCTTCATTAAATATTTTCTGACAATACTACACTATGGGTATTTCCATCTGTTGCTCTGTATTGATCATTTAATCCCCCAGAGCTCCCCCTGGTGACTATTCCACTGTACTGAAGAGGCTGCATCCGTGTCCTTAAAGTGGACCTCCGGTTTGAGAATATATATCCAGATGATGTCCATCCATCCCGGGCTGACTCTATTCGTATCCTGAAAGGGACCCCCTGGCAGACCTCTAATTTGTTGATACATTGCGCGTCCGGTGAGTGTGCATTTTATACATACCCTGCCCCTCACCGAGTCTTACGAAAGCATCGACTTTGGGAATATTCGAATCACCTTTGAGCTCGTTTTACTGTGGACTATTACTATACTGTACTATACTGTGTTCATTTATGAACATTGCAATTATACGTTTATCCGGATTATATTTAGCGCTGCACTTATCTTATATATATATCTCTTGAAAGGTTTATGATTTCCTTTACTGTGCATAGCTGCTTTTATGAGTTTGTATTTTAGCGCTCGCTGAGTTCTTTTACCTTTCAAAAACATTCTATAGCCTTCACTGCATAAAAACATGACAATGTTGTTCTAAATCCCTCAAGTCCAGCAATGATCCTGATAAACAGAAATGATTTCACCTTTGCTCCTTAGTACTGGTTCACATTTCAGTGGAGAGTTGTATGTTTCTGCGATACCAAGAGCACACAAAAAACAATGGTTTTCTGCATACCCTGTTTGCACATCCTTGCAGGGCAGAGCAGTGTGGAAAAATGCAACATGTCTGCATTTTTCCGCACCTTTCACAAGTCTCTGTGCGTCACTTTGTTTTTATGTACAGCAACTGAGATGCTGTGTATAGAAATGAATGGAATGTTACTTTGTGACGTTTTATTGATGTTTAGGGAAAAAAAGGGGAAACTGTACCTTGCATTGTAAAAATGCAAGGCACTGCCTTCCCTAACATCTATGATCACTACCCACAGAGAAAAATGGAATGTGTGAACCTACCCATATACTTACTAAAGTAAATTGTAAATAGTTGACTTCATTGGCTGATGCTAAGTATAGAGATTACATATGTAGATATAAGTCACACAGGTGAGTGCTCCAATCAGAATCATTAATGCAAAAGCCAAAGTAAAGCATTAGTCGAATCTCAAATGCTCCTGTTAAGCAATGATATATTAGATACAGTAACAAGTTGGATAGAAAAACAAAACAGAGCATGTTGGTCTTGTGAAGACTGTAGACTGTGTATTGACAAAAAAACTTTGATATATACTGACAAAAATAAAGGGTTGTAAAGCACAAAAAAAAATCAGAACAAATGCTGTTCACCTTCACTGGATTGCAAAGGAACCCACATACCTCCTGTCATCAACAACATAGCAGCACAGGGGTCACCACCCCATTTTCTCAGAGCTTACCAGTGGTAAATTATAGATAATTTAAGTACTGTATATACCTGTATGTACCTGAGTATAGTAAGTGTCAGGGCCATCAATGGAAAGAGAAACAATTCCTATACTGCTTTGCGGCCATTAGACACATGTATTGGGTGGTCAGTGGTGGGGAGGGCCTCTGGATCTTTCCATGCTTCATGCCAGGCCCCAGCATCTTCATTCACACCAGTTGAAAGGAATCAGCCTATGTCTGTAGCCCCCTGTCCTCTTTATTTTCCCCACCAGGTCTGGGAGAAATAAAGCTCCAGACACCAAAGTGTGCAAGCTAAATCTCTGAAAGTTTAATACATGACAAGAACTGTTATACAGAACTCAGTGGGTGTTGATTAATCTTAGGATGACCAATGAAACATTCCACTCTTATCAATATAGTTACGTGAAGAACAGAAATTGCAAATAGCTGAGGGATACCATATATTGTAAGGTAGTTCAGTTCACAGTGAAATATAAACTATTCTCAGAAACGAGAGAGGAGTTATAAAAACGAAACTAACTGTTCACACATCTAGAAATGGAGGCATTATACAAAATGGATGCCAGTTAAAAAGACTTATTTCTTTACACCTTCCCCCTTCAGAAAAGCTGCTGCTCCAAGGGGGAAAGATTACCTTTATAGCTGACATTAATATTAGGCAGTCATCTTTGTTAAAAATGTTAGGGAAGCGTGAAGAGAGAGGCAGAGCTTCTGTATGCAGAGGTAGTAGATGGCAAGCAGGTTTTGCATCACAAAGCTGTAGTCAGAATGCACCATCTAGAACATGGGCATTTCTGTCATTTATTTCTTACAATGGCTTGCTATATAGCCACAATGTGCAGAGGAGGTTGAGTGACTGACAAAGCCTTTTTCACATTTCTCCTCCCAGGTGCAGAGCAGCTATTTGTCTGCAATTGCTGAAAATTCACCCCTTTCTTTCTCCTCCTACTCTTTCTGCAAATCTTGCCATAGCTGCAGGAGGGGGATTCTGGTCATCCACAGCAATTCCCCATTTCAAATATAGAGGATGAGGAAAACATGGTGGTGTTCCTGCAGATGCAGCTTATTCCAAGTGGGCTCCAGTAATGAGAAAGGGGGGATGATGAGGTGACAGACCATACATGGGTGCCAGCAACTGAATAAGAGGGAAAAGAAAAACAGCAGGGAGGTAGGATTTTATCCAGAGGTGACTTGCAGAGGGCTTTAGGGAGCAGCCCTCCTATTCCCTTGGATTGAACTGCCTAATATAGTCTCCAGGGCCAGTCCACAGAGATCTGCAGTCTGGGCCTTTTTTTTTAACACATCTGTTGGTGACAGCACTATTTTGGTCTGCAGCATCTACCTCCTGGTGGCAAAGTTACCAGCAAGGGCGGACTGACCATTTAGTAACTCAGGCAGTGCCCGAGGGCCTGGGGTCAGTAGGGGGCCCCATGAGATGCCCCTGGTACCTTTTTCATAGGCTTTTTTGAATTTGGGCAAGGACACAGGGGCCCCATGATCCCCTATTGCGGGGGTCCCATGGGTTGTCAGTCCACCCCTGGTTACCAGACAATTGGGTACTGCGTGCTTGAAAAAAATGTGAATCTGCACCACAAAGCTTGGTGGGAGTAGCACCTCAATGATATCAGTCAGCAGCAAAAGGCCAGCAGTCCTCCTTCTACTTGCCTCTCACTTTCTACCTTTCCCCACCCTCTACAAAATTCTCCTGATGCCTCCACTGAAATCTGCCATCTGTTTTCTCTAACAATAAGAAGGGAAGTCCCACAGGGGGGTTCAATGCCAGCTTGGCAAACCTGCTGGCTTTGCAGTTCCCCATTTTCCAGCTTGTGGAGTCATCTCCTTCATCAAGTTTATAGTCTGTTCTTCAACACATTAGCAGGAACCCAGCTGCCTTTGTTTGTCCAGAAGGCCATTCCTGCCCTCCAACAGCATGTGAACAGTAATGTGTCTGTGTTACTAGACCACTCTGACTGTGGCAGGGTCCACATGACCATAGAGACACGGTCCAGCAAGAACCGGTTGGGAAGCCATTTATCATTTACTGCACTCTGATTGAATCTTTAAGTGATTGGGAAGGATGCTGGATGGGGCACACTGCTGGATCTGGCAGTGCCGCCTGTTTCTTGTACCTTGGTATTAGTGATAGCACAGTCACCTCAACCATACTCAATGGCCCTGATCTTCAGCTCATGCAGTGACCCAGGCAAAATGCTGATGTGATGTTTTGCAGCTGTATAGAAACATAGAAGAGTGACATCAGAAAAAGGCCAAGTGGTCCAAAAAGCAAAAAAAAAAGGCTGCAATGACGTTGATGATTATGCACAAACAGGGGCGGACTGACCATTCGAGCACTCGGGCACTGCCGGAGGGCCCGGGGTCAGTAGGGGGCCCCATGAAATGCCCCTGGTAACTTTTATAGGCTTTTTTTGGTGTGCACTGAGTGTAGGCAAGGACACAGGGGCCCCATGATCCCCTATTGCCTGGGGGCCCCATGAGTTGTCAGTCCGCCCCTGTGCACAAATTACACATATTACAGATCTTTCATAATTTCATCTTTCAAATAATTCATTTTGCTTCCTAGCATCTCAGTCATCTGGTACAAAGTTTACTTTTTCCTCAAGTTGACTGGGAAAAGAATTGTTCTTATTTCAGAGAAAACCTAAGCAAAAATGTTTTATTGCTCGTCTGTAATCATCAGAACCATCTAAAGACCTGTGAGTATGTCCAGACTTGATCAGTTAGGCAATGTTTTGGGGGCTTTTTGCTTTGCTGAGCACCATGAGGAAGACAGATGTACAGTATCCATTTATGAAAAACGTATGAAGGTGTGACCAAAGGCTGGTCAATATAAAGTAAACATGCTGAACCCCTTCTCCCTGCTAAATGAAACAAGCTCATATATCATAATCCTAGTAATGTTTCATCCAGCAAGAAAAAGAGCGAAGTGCTTTTTAAAATAACCCTGGAAATGAATTTATCTTTATTTTTAGTTAAGCGCAGTGAAATCTGTTACTGAATATCGCCTATTATTAATATTACAATGAATTAGTATACTAGATAATAAAAGGCAAAGGATTAAACCACTTGATACAAGTCAAAACATTTCCTTTGTATGTGAAAAGTAGAAAAGACAATCAGGTTCGGCATTGCCATGGTTTTGCAAATCACAAAAGTGCATCTGGAAAGTTTACAGGTTTGTTGCTATAAATAAGGATCAACCTACAATGCAGTGCATAGGATTTTTTTCTGGTCAGTTATGATGGAACAAGGTCAATCATTTGAACTAATGAATAAGCGATCCTCCTTTCTATAAAAGGTCTAGATCACAGCAGCAATATTTTTAGAGTTGGGTTGAACTGTAAAGCTGGGTATACATGGTCCGACTGAACATCAGCCAGTTCAGCAGGAACTGGCTGACATTTGGAGCATGTGTACAGCTGTCCTTCTGACAGAAGCCGGTCTACGGACCAGTTTTTGTCAAAGAGACATACTTGAAAACCAGCATCTGATCAGCGCTCATAGCCAGTGGCTTAGAGCACTGATTAGTGGGAGTAGGAACAGTGGGAGTGATCTCTTCACTAACAGCACTTGTTTAGTACAGCAATCTCTCAGGTTTTTTCAGCCTGCTGGGTTACATAGTTACATAGTTATAAAATCAAAATCTCTGTGAATCCCCAGAGAAAAGTAAAACTTTCCCTTGCGTCTGGGTCGTGACGTCAGACGCAAAACCGGAAGGAGGAGCGTGGCCATCTTTGATGCTGGTTTGATGATTGTGCTGGAACAGGATGGTCTTTCGTTTCTCTGATGTAAGCAGTAATAAAAATTTCATTGTATTACTTATACATCCCGCTGAATCCTGCTCTTTCTTGCCCTGTGAGGATCGGGGAACAATGCTCTGAGTTATTTGGAAGGAGAAAGCTGCTGTACCCTGGAGTATTTAAATGCTTAAAAAGTGGTGAAAGAGGGTAATAGTTTTTAATCCTACCAGAGTGGTGGCACTTATTTTGGATTGCGGATTATACATACTCACAAGTTGAGCACTTGCTGTGTATTTTATTGAAGTGTTGGCACTTTTTATACAAGTTTGGTTATTGTGTAGTGGATTCACCTCACGAGTGGGTTGTGTAGGTGTATTCACCCTAATTTTATTTACATAATTTACCACATGAGATTCACTAAAAGTAGTAATTTAAAATAATTTTTTTTTTTCTCTCTCACGAGTGATTTTTTGCATGGTATCACAGTATCTGATTGTTGGTAAAAGTTAATGCACTATATTTAGTTTATTTTATTTGAGGTTTCCTGGATTTGAAGTGAGGAATGGGATAATGCTTAACGCTTGAAGATTCTATATGAGTGTGGACTCGTGGTGGACTTTTGTTATTTGCATCGTGGACTTTGCATTGTGGTCTTTGCATTGTGGACTTTGCATTGTGGATATTTTGAATATATTGTGGAAATGTGCGGTAGGATTTGAGTTTTGGGGGAATGATTGCAGAAAAGGTTTATGTTATGATAGTTACATAGTTAGTCTGGCTGAAAGAAGACAAAAGTCCATCCATTAAAAAAAAAAAAGTTATAATCCTATACCCACAGTTGATCCAGAGGAAGGCAAAAAAAAAAACCCAGCAAAGCATAATCCATTTGCTCCTGCAGGGGAAAAAATTCCTTCTTGATTCCCCGAGAGGCAATCGGATATTCCCTGGATCAACTTTACCTATAAATGTTAGTATCCAGTTATATTCTGTGTATCTAAGAAACAATCCAGGCCTTTTTTAAAGCAATCCACTGAGCTGGCCAGAACCAACTCTTGAGGGAGTCTATTCCACATTTTCACAGCTCTAACTGTGAAGAAACCTTTCCATGTTTGGAGATTAAATTTCTTTCCCTCCAGACGTAAAGAGTGCCCCCTTGTCCTCTGTGATGACCTCAGGGTGAATAACTCTACACCGAGTTCACTATATGAACCACTGATGTATTTATACATGGAGATCATATCCCCCCTTAATCTCCTCTTCTCAAGAGAGAACAAATTCAGTTTCTCTAATCTTTCCTCATAGCTGAGCTCCTCCATGCTTCTTATTAGTTTGGTTGCCCTTCTCTGTACTTTCTCCAGTTCCCCAATGTTCTTTTTGTGAATTGGTGCCCAAAACTGAACTGCATATTCCAGATGAGGTCTTACTGATTTGTACCGGGGTAATATGATATCTCTCTCTGGAGTCTATACCTCTTTTAATACAAGACAGGATTTTGCTCGCTTTAGAAACCGCAGCTTGGCATTGCATGCCATTATTAAGCTTGTGATCTACCAGAACTCCCAGATCCTTCTCCACCATTGATTCCCCCAGTTGTACCCCCCCCAGTATATAATATGCATGCATATTCTGTGCCCCCAAGTGAACAACCTTACATTTATCAATATTAAACCTCATTTGCCACATAGTTGCCCAATTAAACAGTGCATTGAGGTCGGCTTGTAAGTTGGAGACATCCTTTAAGGACGTTATTCCAATGCACAGCTTGGTGTCATCTGCAAAGACTGAAATGGTATATTTAATCCCAGACCCTATATTGTTTATAAATATATTAAAAAGTAAGGGTCCCAACACTGAACCTTGGGGTACACCACTGACAACCCTAGAACATTCAGAGTATGAATCATTAACCACTACTCTTTGAACTCTTTGGGTTGAACAAATTAATACTTAATGTGTGTACCAGACTTAAGGCAGGCCATAGACAATGCTATTTTCTTTCCTGCAACCAACAGTCCATGTTGATGGGGGAATCCCTATTGTGTTCTCCAGGTGGGGGCTGTCCCTGCCTGAAGAAGACAGTGATTATTGCTAGCAGCTCTGCTGAACCAAATGAGATTTGAGCCATCTATGGATGGGATTAGAGAAAGCTGACAATTCTGTGTAGGAGGACATTGGTACATTTCCTCTTTGCAGTGTCCTCATTAGCCCTACAAATGGCCAGACTTGAATAAATAATACACTTATATCGACTTCAGTTGAGTTTACTGCAATGTTTGTGAAATTTGAACTTCAGGCAACATCGCAGAACAAATTTGTTCATCCATAGCTAAAAGGAAAAAGATGCAATTCTTTAAGTAATTTTAGTACAAAAGGTTGAACATCATGTGATCCAAAATAAAGAGATGTAATGAAAAGCAATGCTGAATTCTCAGCCTTAAAATAGCTTTGTTGTCAATCATTTCATTATTCTAAGACCTAAAGCATATAATTTCTCTTCAGATGTCTGAATTGATCTCAGAGACTATTAACAATATGAAAGTTGGACAAAACACGAGCAAATCTTGAATGAATGTGCATTAAATGTGTCATCTATATATACAGTTGCAAGAAATAGTATGTGAACCCCTTGGGATTACGTGGAGTTTTGCATGAATTGGGCATAAAATGTCCTCTGAACGTCATCTAAGTCACAACAATAGAAGAACACAGTCTGCTGAACATAATACTACACAAACATTAGATGTTGCCATGGTTTAATTGCACATAACATGTAAACATTCACAGTGCAGGGAGGAAAAAGTATGTGAACCTTTGGACTTAATAACTGGTTGACCCTCCTTTGGCAGCAATAACCTCAAACAAACATTTCCTGTAGTTGCAGATCAGACCTGCACAACGATCTGGAGTCATTTTGGACCACTCCTCTTCACAAAACTGTTTCAGTGTAGCAATATTCTTGGGATGTCTGGTGTGAATCGCTCTCTTAAGGTCATGCCACAGCATTTCAATTGGGTTGAGGTCAGGACTCTGACTGGGCCACTCCAGAAGGCGTATTCTGTGCTGTTGCAGCCATTGTTTTGTTGAATTACTTGTATGCTTTGGGTCATTGTCCTGTTGCATCACCCATCCTCTGCGGAGCTTCAGTTGGCGGACAGATGGTCGTACGTTTTCCTGCAAAATGTCTTGATAAACTCTAGAATTCATTTTCCCATCAATAACAACAATCCGTCCAGGCCCTGAGGCAGCAAAGCAGCCCCAAACCACGATGCTCCCTCCGCCATGTTTTACAGTGGGGATGAGGTTTTGATGTTGGTGTGCTGTGCCTTTTTTTCTCCACACATAGTGTTGTGTGTTCTTCCCAAACAACTCAATCTTGGTTTCATCTGTCCACAGTATATTTTGCCAGTAGTGCTGTGGACACATCCAGGTGCTCTTTTGCAACCTTCAAACGTGCTGCAATGTTCTTTTTGGACAGCAATGGCTTCCTCCGTGGTGTCCTCCCATGTACTTCATTCTTGTTTAATGTTTTCCTTATTGTAGATGTGTCAACAAAAATGTTAGCTTGTGCCAGAGATTTCTGTAGGTCTTTAGCTGACACTCTGGGATTCTTCTTTACCTCATGCAGCATTCTGCACTGTACTCTTGCAGTCATTGTTACAGGACGACCACGCCTAGGGAGAGTAGCAACAGTGCTAAACTTTCTCCATTTGTAGTCTGTCTTACCGTGGACACATGAACATCAAGGCTTTTGGAGATACTTTTGTAACCCTTTCCAGCTTCATGCAAGTCAACAATTCTTGATCGTAGGTCTTCTGAGAGCTCTTTTCTGCGAGGCATGGTTCACATCAGACAGTGCTTCTTGAAACCAGTAAACCCAAAACAGGTGTGTGTTTTTTAAGGGCAGGACAGCTGTCAGCAACACATCCAATATCATCACACTGATTGGAGTCAAGGTTGGCTCACTCCTGGCTCCAATTAGCTCTGGGAGAAGTCATTAAGCTAGGGCCTCACATACTTTTTCCTCCCTGCACTGTGAATGTTTACATGTTATGTGCAATTAAATCATGGCAACATCTAATGTTTGTGTAGTATTATGTTCAGCAGACTGTGTTCTTCTATTGTTGTGACTTAGATGACATTCAGAGCACATTTTATGCCCAATTCATGCAAAACTCCACGTAATCCCAAGGGGTTCACATACTTTTTCTTGCAACTGTATTTATTAAAAGTGGTATTTGGATCTCCATTGGAAATCAATAAAAATAACAGTATTTGCATTATTTAGAGTTGTAAAAATATTTTTATGCAACAGTCACCATTTAATAAAAAAAAGTTACAAAAACTAATATTTCCCACTGCAGGAGGAAAAACATCTATAAAAATATACTTTTGTTTTATTGAAAATGGGCTATCAGAAAGCTGGTTGATTATTATGGACATTGTGTGTGTTGATGACCCCTGATTACACAATCCCAGAAAGAAAATTGCTACAGCTATGCAAAGGTTTTTATTTATTTTTACTGTTTTGCCATAATTATCCCATGCACCTAAACACACAAATCTGCTTTTAGTGTAAAGAGATCCTCCTTAATCTGATGGTACACCTTCCTAATCTGATGGTACACCTTCCTAATCTGATGGTACACTTTCACACCATTCACATGTTGTAACATTTTTATTTTATAAGAAGCATTAAGATAAAACTTTCCACTTCCTAACAATGCACACTGAGCTCTTACAATACCACACTGAATAGTGAGAAATTACAGAAAAGGAAATGATTTAATAGCCAGAGGTCAAACTTCAGGGAGTCCTGATGAAGAGTTAAAAAAGCAATAAACTTTATCTGTCCTTGAGTTTTTGTTGGGAACCATAAGACTTTGTTTGCATTGTTTTAGAAATAATCTTTGTAAGATCAATGAGAGGTCCTTGTGCTCTGTTCCTGGTGCCAAAAACTAATATGCCAGTGAGCCTAATCAAGAATTATTGTATGTACATGACCTGGCCATTTTGTACTCTTAGCTTTAACATGTTTATATTTAAATGTATATCAATTGGACCCTTATTGCTTTTTTTTCTATAAGGACCAGCTTTTGTCATGCTGGAAAACCAGTATCCAATCAGCGCTCATAGTCAATGACTGTGAGTGATGATCAGTGTGATTAGTGCTGATTCTGGCAAGGGGGGTCCTCTGTCAGAACACAAAAGCACAACAGGAGCAATCTCTGTGCTAACATCGCTTGTTTAGAACAGCAATTTCTCAGTTTTTTTTTTCATTCAGCCTGCTAGATTGAACAAAACAAACTTAATGTGTGGTTAAGGCAGGCCATAGACAATGCTATTTTCTTTCCTGCAACCACAGACCAACAGTTAGTGTTGATGGGGGAATTTTTCCCATAGAGGTATTGTGTTCTCCTGTTGAGCAGGAGGGGGGAGCTGTGGCTGCCAGAAGAACAGAGTGATTATGGCCTGCAGCTATAGCCGCATGTTGATAAGTGCATGAAAAATCCAACATGCTGGTTGTACCCAAGTCGCACAATATTCGAAAATAGCACTTACGTCTGGCAGTACTAGGGTCGTTGGTTCAAAATCCCAACGATGGCACCACCTGCATGGAGTTTGCATGTTCTCCCTGTGCCTGCGAGGGTTTCCTCCTGGTACTCCAGTTTCTTCCTACACTCCAGAGACATGCTGGTAGGTTAATTAGATCCTATCTAAATTGTCCCTAGTATGTGTATGTATGAATGTAAGTTAGGGATGTTAGATTGTACACCCCTTGAGGGTTAGGGACTGATGTGAATATACAATATATATGTAAAGCTGTGTGTAAATCAATGGCGCTATATAAGTACCTGAAATAAATGAATGGGCACAGTCAACCTGCCCATATATGGTTCGAAACTCAACAGGTCCCTGCTGAACCAGAAGAGATCCAAACCATCTATATACGGGCTGACAGCTCTGTGTACGGAGAGACTTTTTTATGTTTTAATATTTTTTCTACTTTGGCATTGATACATTTCCTCATTGCAATGCCTAGCTTGCTTATTATCTCTACAAATGGCCAGACTTGAATTAAAAAAAAATCACCTCTATAGACTGCAGTTGAGTTTACTGCAATGTTTGTGAACTTTCAACTTCAGGCGGCATTCGCAGAACCATACCCAAACAAATTTGTTCATCCATAGGTAAAAGGAACAATATGCAATACTTTAGGTAATTTTATTACAAAAGGTTGTACATCATATGATTAAAAAAGGAGATGTGATGAAAAGCAATGCTGCAGACTCACACTAAAAATAGTTTTGTTGTCAACCATTTCATTATTCTAAGATCTAAAACATATAATTTATCTTCAGTGTCTGAATTGATCTCAGAGACTTTTTACAATATGAAAGTTGGACAAAACATGAGCATATCTTGAACGAATGTGCATTAAATGTGTCATCTATATATATTTATTAAAAGTGGTATTTGGATCTCCATTGGAAAGCAATAAAAATAACAGTATTTGCATTATTTAGAGTTGTAAAAATATTTTTATGCAACAGTCACCATTTAATAAACAAATGTTACATAAACTAATATTTCCCACTGCAGAAGGAAAAACATCTGTAAAAATATACTTTTGTTTTATTGAAAATGGGCTATCAGAAAGCTGGTTGATTATTATGGACATTGTGTGTGTTGATGACCCCTGATTACACAATCCCAGAAAGAAAATTGCCACAGATGTGATGAAAAGCAATGCTGCAGACTCACCCTTAAAATAGTTTTGTTGTCAATCATTTCATTATTCTAAGACCTAAAACATATAATTTATCTTCAGGTGTCTGTATTGGTCTCAGAGACTTTTAACAATATGAAAGTTGGACAAAACTGGGACATATCTTGGAGAAATGTGCATTAAACGTGTCGTCTGTATAGATTTAATTAAAGAAGTATTTGGATCTCCATACCTGGATTTACATTATTTAAAGTTGTAAAAATATTTTTATGCAACATCTTCAGGTGTCTGTATTGATCTCAGAGACTTTTAACAATATGAAAGTTGGACAAAACTGGGACATATCTTGGAGAAATGTGCATTGAACGTGTCGTCTATCTAGATTTAATTAAAGTGGTATTTGGATCTCCATACCTGGATTTAAATTATTTAAAGTTGTAAAAATATTTTTATGCAACATTCACCATTTCATAAAAAATTATAAATGTTACATAAACTAATATTTCCCACTGCAGAAGGAAAAATATTCATAAAAATACACTCTTGTTTTATCAAAAGTGAGCTATCAGTAAGCTGGTTGATTATTATAGACATTGTATGCATTTATGACCCCTGTTCATGCAATCCCAGAAAGAAAATTGCTACAGATATGCAGAGGCTTTTATTATGTTTACTGTTTTGCCATAATTATCCCATGCACTTAAACACGCAAAACTGCTTTTAGTGTAAAAAGCTCCTTCCTAATCTGATGGTAAGCTTTCCCACCATTTACATGTTGTAACATTTTTATTTCATAAGTGATACTAAACCCAAGACCCCGTATTCACTATATCTGGTCTCCCATAGTACACAGAAAATGGAAATGCAGTTATTTTAGTAAATATAAACTGCTAAATACCTTTTCTCATCGGCAGTTAGAGCAGTCTTGTGACTTCAGCAGAGCACTGGTTAAAGCTTGTAGGAAGAGTTTTCTTTCTGCTCTAGGAGGATGTGAAACCCCTGACCCTCTGTCTGGACAGTGCTGATTGGCCCTGTGCTGATCTCATGCACTCTCCAAAGAAAAAAACAAAACCTCTAGCAATACACACCAAATTGAGCATGTGCATGTGACTACGGATTCAGTCTGTATCAAGTGGTCATTTCAAAAAGAGGAGGGGCAGAGGGAGGGGCAGAGAAGAAAGGATCAAACAGCCTTTTTATATGATGCAGAGGGTTAACCCCTTAGGTTCCACAGTGAGTATAAAAAGCATGCTTTATTGCATATACAGACTGATTTTACTGTTGTGGGTTTAGTGACACTTTAAAATAAAACTTTCCACTTCTTAACAATGCACACTGAGCTCTTACAATACCACACTGAATAGTGAGAAATTATAGAAAAGGAAATGATTTAATAGCCAGAGGTCAAAATTCAGTGAGTCCTGATGAAAAGTTAAAAAAGCAATAAACTTTAGCTGTCCTTGAGTTTTTGTTGCGAACTGTAAGACTTTGTTTGCATTGTTTTAGAAAGAATTGTTGTAAGATATGTGCATTTTTCTCCCCAGAGAAACACTCACATATGCTCCTTGTACTTCTGACATACCATTTTTTTCTAATGAGAAATAAAAAAAGGAAAAAAATGTATACACATAAAAAAACTAAAATAAAATGACTTCAAATCAATCACAATAGCTTCTTTTAAAACCAAACAAAATGTTACAAGCTCCAAATAAAGAAAAAAACAACAAAAGCAATAAGGGTCCAACTTATATACATTTAAATATAAACATGTTAAAGCTAAAGAGGAATAAATGGCCAGGTCATGTGCTTACAATAATTCTTGATTAGGCTCACTGGAATATTAGTTTTTGGCAGCTGGAACTGAATAGAAGGACTTATCATTGATTTTTCTAGAAAATTAATAAAAAAATACAGAGATATGAATTATCATAAATCAACCACCTCCTTAGTACTATAATTACCCTCTAACACAATCAACACCTTCCCCTGAAAGTGTACCAAATTATATAAATGACAGTGTTATTAACAAATACTCAAAAAAATGATAATACTACAATCACCTTAATCCCCAAATTTTTCCAAAATTATATAAATCCACTACCAATATACAATCCACTACAATTCTTTTTCAAGTTCACTAAAATATCCAATCAATTCTTCCAACGATATTCATAAACAGTCCACCTCAAAAAAAAGAGAACTCATATAGTGCATTATCTTTTATAAAATTATATAAAAAAAACTTTTATATATACTTCCTATAGTGAATATAGGTGAAAAATGGTGAAAAAATGTGAACCAAACGTGATCAGTGAAAAACACATCAGTGTATATAACACTCTTTTAGTGCCACATCAAAAAAACTCAAATTCAAAAAAGTGTACACTTCTAAATGCAGTACCCTTATGACTAAGTCGATGACGAAACGCGTCAAGGTGGAGTGACGTCAAGACGTTTTTCCCGGAAACCGGAAGTTACCTGGTGGCCATTTTGGATAAGGGAGAGATCGAGCAGGTGTACCTGGACGTTTTCCCTGGATGACCGTGAGATTCCTGTATTCCCTCTAATGCGATTTTAAAAGCTTTGACAATGTGAGCAGTTTTAAATAAAGTCCATGTTGTTAACTTTATTGGCGGTATTACACTATGTCCTGTATGTTTTTTTGGAGACACTGTGAGCAGAGTGTCTGAGGAATCCAGAGAGTGTGGTGGTTGCAGGATTCAGCAGAGGAAAGATTCCTAAGCGGTTCAGCCTGTGGAGTTTCTGGATTACTATAAAGCCTATTATATTGGGAAAGTTGGTAAGGGTATCCTTACGGCATTTAGAAGTGTACACTTTTTTGAATTTAAGTTTTTTTGATGTGGCACTAAAAGAGTGTTATATACACTGATGTGTTTTTCACTGATCACGTTTGGTTCACGTTTTTTCACCATTTTTCACCTATATTCACTGTAGGAAGTATATATAAAAGTTTTTTTTATATAATTTTATAAAAGATAATGCACTATATGAGTTCTCTTTTTTTTGAGGTGGACTGTTTATGAATATCGTTGGAAGAATTGATTGGATATTTTAGTGAACTTGAAAAAGAATTGTAGTGGATTGTATATTGGTAGTGGATTTATATAATTTTGGAAAAATTTGGGGATTAAGGTGATTGTAGTATTATCATTTTTTTGAGTATTTGTTAATAACACTGTCAGAGATATGAATTGGCCCTAAAGGAAACCAACGCCGTGAGAAATATGGAGACTGCTATTTCTATTTCACCTCCTTTTTAAGTGCTAGTTGTCTGGCTGTCTCTGTCATCATTATATTCTGAGATATAAAAACAAGCATGTAAATCAGGAACATCAGAAAACAGCAAGGGCACCTAATCTGTATATTTATACTGGGTGAGTGACTCAATCAATTTAATCAATTTGATCAGTATGACAGTCAGCCAACTTGTACTTTCGGAAGGAGTGTATAGCTATTCTTTTAAGCTTTTCTCCAGAAAATGAAAAAAAAATATGCAAATGCATAAACTTAAAGGAAAGGATGGTTTAAAAAAAAGCTTGGAACAAAGAGGGACTATATGGAAAGCAGAAGGCATTATTCATTGAATATTCTTAAAAGTAAATAGATGATTTAGAATATTTCAAGATACATAGGTATGAAGTAAGGTATAATTACCTTTCATTATAATACTGTTGTCCCAGCACTGCATGGCTTTTGAAGTCATTCTGATGAGACATTCAAATAATGCTCACCTTCTGTGGGAAGTAGAAAAGATCGTGGCTAGAGATGAGCCTTAACCTAACCCCCCAGTATTACCTGCAAAAATACTAGACTTATAAATGTCAACAGTATTGGACTCGAATGCTACAATTCCTTTAAATATTTATTTATTACAGGTACTTATTATTATTATATATATGACTGACCTGATACCCAAATACTACCCTACCCGTGCTCTCCGCTCCTCTCAGGACCTCCTACTCTCTAGCTCCCTGGTCTCCTCCTCCCATGCACGACTGCAAGATTTCTCCAGGTCCTCCCCCATCCTCTGGAACTCACTACCCCAATCCATCAGATTGTCGTCTTCCCTCCTCACCTTAAGGCGCTCCCTGAAAACCCACCTCTTCAGGGAAGCCTACCCCATCCTCACCTAATAGCCGTTCTCCTTCATTCCTCCTACCACTCCATCCCCCACAGCCACTTCCTCCTGTACCACTACCCCCTCCCTCCTAGATTCTAACCCCTCGTGTGCTGTTTGTTGTTGCTGTACTGTTTCATGTATTGTCCCCCCCTCTATTGTAAAGCACTGAGCTAACCCTTTGGCGCTATATAAACTCAATGTAACAATAATAATTATACAGGATTTATATGGCGCCAACAGTTTGCTCAGCGCTTTACAATATAACGGGAGACCATACAGCAACAATACAGTTCAATACAAGAGGGATAGGAGGGCCCTGCTCCTTGGAGCTTACAATCTAGGAGGGAGGGGCTAGTGGTACAAAAGGTAGTAACTGTGAGGGATGGACTGGCAGGAGGAGTATAAGATACCAGTATTAGCTGAGGGCAGGATAGGTTTCCCTGAAGACATAGGTTTTCAGAGATCACCTAAAAGTGAGCAGAGTAGGCGATAGTCTGATAAATTGGGGTAGAGAGTTCCAGAGGATGGGGGAAGCTCTGGAAAAGTCCTGGAGACTAGCATGGGAGGAAGAGACAAGGGAGCTAGAGAGTAGAAGGTCCTGTGAGGAGCGGAGAGTACGGTTTGGTTGATATTTAGAGACAAGATCGGTGATGTAATTTGGGGCAGAATTATAAATGGCTTTATACGTTATTGTTAGTGTTTTGAATTTTCTCCATTGGGCAACTGGAAGCCAGTGGAGGGATTGGCAGAGGGGGGTGGCAGATACAGAACGGTTAGTAAGGTGGATGAGTCTGGCAGCAGCATTCATGATAGACTGAGGAGGGGATAGCCTGCGATGAGGTAGGCCAATGAGGAGGGAGTTACAATAGTCAAGGCGAGAGATAACAAGGGAGTGAATAAGTTGCTTAGTGGTTTCCGAGGTTAAGAACGGGCGTATCTTGGAGATGTTGCGGAGGTCTACAAGTCTACAAGATTTGGACAGTGATTGGATTTGGGGATGAAAGGATAGATGGGAGTCTAGGATTACACCTAGCACCCTGGCATGAGGGGAGGGACTAATGATTGTGTTATTGATCTTGATGGAGAAGTCAGGGGAGGGGGCACAGGCTGGAGGGAATACTAAGAGCTCAGTTTTGGAAAGAATGAGTTTGAGGAAGTGGAGTGACATCCATGCCGATACGTCACTTAGTAGGTTAGTGATGCGAGAGGAGACTGAAGGGGTGAGGTGAGGGGTAGAAAGATAGATTTGTGTGTCATCAGCATAGAGATGGTACTATATATACTTATATAATGCTATTAATTTACACAGCGCTTTACATATGTATTGTACATTGACATCAGTCCCTGTCCTCAAGGAGCTTACAATCTATGGTCCCTAACTCACATTTAACTCACCAGGGCCAATTTAGACAAGATCCAGTTAACCTACTATCATGTCTTTGGAGTGTGGGAGGAAATCAGAGTACCCAGAGGAAAACCACACAGCCACAGGGAGAACAGGTTCAAACAGATGACCCTAGTGCTGCCAGGTGGAAGTGCTAACCACTTAGACACTTAACACATTATATAATCTTTTAGGTTTTTTGTAATGATATAAAATGCAGATATCTTTAGAAATCAGGCTATGTTTACAACAACATATTTTTAATGCTACATTTGGATATGCCCTTGTGCATCAAGCGAATACATGCTGGTCTTCACCTTTAAAAATGAGGAGATAAATATTTCCCCAAACTGAGAGCCCCTTTTGCTGCAGTTATAAACCTCTTTATACAGGACAACATGAATGTGTCCTGACCAGCAGATACATATCCCCAATATCTGAGTTGTGGTCCCTGAAAATGACAGTTTTGGAGACATCTCTGGTCCTGAAGGGGTTAAGCCACAGTTGGGGAAGTCTTGAAAGTCAGCTGGAAAGGTTCAGTACCTGTATCAGGGAAGTAGAGTGGAGAGGGAAGCTCACAAGCTGTGAGTAAAGCTGAGACACTGGTTACTGACCCCCCAAGTGGCCTGCCTGGCACCCTTATCATGGAGGAACCCTAACCTCAGTGCGGGACCAAAAGATTGGTGGTGAGCCTGCTGTATAGTTTTGTTGTACCTGTGCTTTGGACTTTTAACTTGTTTTGGCTGAAGAAAGATATTTTTTTTAACGGTTTTATTTTTCAAATAGATGAACTAGTTATTTAAAAAAAAATGATTGGCTGTTGTTCCCAAGCTACCTCATATAACACCCTTGTAATACCGGTGAATAGATAGAATCAATGGGCAAAACTGGTCTCACCAATGTTTCCTATCATTACTTTTTAGATATAGGAACATTTGTTTTCTGTTTTTTTTCTAAGATGTTGAATATCAGATATTACAAGCCTGCTCCCACCAGAATGCATAGATTGATGTGTATTGCTATGTGTTTCACTGAGTTTTTGAAAGAATCAATTTGAATTGACTTGGATGGCAAACTACAGGTCAGTTTGTCAATATACTGGAATGCAACACTTGGAAAGAAGAGACTCTATATGCGTTTTGCCTCTGGTAGAAATGCAGCAACATATGTGGTGAAAGTGAGCCATAAGGAGAACCTGTCATTGTACACTCTCTACATGCCCCGGCATGTAGACAAGGAGAATAGGAAAGATTCCACATTTTTGCAGACACTAAGGGCAGTCATACTTGGATCAAGATTCAGTCTGTTCAGCAGGGATGGACTGTCAAGTTTTTCCTGAACAAGCTATAGCCAGCAGCACCGGTCAATGTATTCTGATGGCAGGAAAGTCTCCTCTCTATCAGAATACAATATTAATATCCCCATCCCACCTTGAATGTGTGACTGTGGGAACTGTGGGAGTAACTTTTTTTCATTCAACCCGCTGGTTGAATGAAAAAAAAAATTAATGTACATCCAGCTTAACCACATGCCGCCCAGCCACTGTCGAAATACGGCGGCAGGGCGGCATGGCAGGGCAAAACCACGTTTTAAAATGTGTGTTTTTAAAGCAGGTAGGGGGCGTGCGAGGCACTCCGCCACCCTACCTGTCCTGCCAATTACAGCCGCGGATGTCAGTAGCCAGGTCACAGCCGGTCGTTACCGGCTATGTCCCGGCGATCGGCGGCAATCGCTGACAGAGAGCACAGCTGCAGTAGCTGTGCTTTCTGTCAGTTCCCTGACAGCTCCAGGAAACGCTGATCGGGACAGAAGAGTTTCTCTCTCCCGATCAGCGGTGTTCCCTGCAGTACACCCCCCCCCGCCCCCTAGTAACACTCCCCCTCACACAGTTAACCCTTTCCCTGAATAATAAACGTAACCCCTTCCTCCCCAGTGCCATTAGTACAGTGTCAGTGTTTTTTTTTTTGCACTGATCACTGTATTGGTGTCACTGGGGATGTCAGTGACCCCAAGTCAGTACCCCCCAATGTCAGAAAGTCCGCCGCAGTCCCACCATAAGTCGCTGATTGCCGCCATAAGTCGCTGATCGCCGCCATTATTAGTATAAAAAAAACTAAAAATCCCAGTATCTTTCCCGCCATTTGTAAACGCTATAACTTCATGTAAACCAATTAATTTACATGTATTGGGTTTTTTTTTTTAGCAAAGACATGTCTCAGAATACATTTTGGCAGAAATTTATGACTAAATTTGATTTTTAAATTCTTTTTTACTGGACATGTTTTATAGCAAAAAGTCAAAAATATTGTTTTTTTCCTCAAAATTGTCAGCCTTTTTTTTTATAGCGCAAAAAATAAAAACCGCACAGATGATCAAATACCACCGAAAGAAAGCTCAATTTGTGGGGAAAAAAAGGATGTAAATTTAATTTATGTACCATATTGCATGACCGCGCAATTGTCCATTAAACTAGTGCAGCACTGTATAGCAAAAAAATGGCGTAAATTGCAGTATCTATACCATAATTTGTAGACGCTATAACTTCCACACAAAGCAATCAATATACACTTATTGGGATTTTTTTTACCAAAAACATGTAGCAGAATACATTTTGGCCTAAATTTATAACTAACTTTGAGCTTACTATATATTTTTTATAGCTGAAAGTAAAAAATGTAGTTTTTCTTCAAAATTTTTGGCCTTTTTTTGTTTATAGCGTGAAAAATAAAAAGCGCACAGCTGATCAAATACCACCGACAGAAAGCTCTATTTGTGTGAAAAAAAGGACGTAAATTTCGTTTGGGTGCAGCATTGCATGACCGCGCAATTATCAGTTGAATTAGTGCAGCGCCGAGTAGCAAAAAGAGGCGTGGTCATTAAGGGGGGTAAATCCTCTGGAGATCAAGTGGTTAATTCATTCAGATTGCAAAAAATCATCAGTGCTTCTGGTTGCTTGTCTGAAGCAAATTCATTGATCACATTGGGACGATGTTTAGGAGCTGCAAAGAAAATTCCTTCATAAGGTGAACGTGATATCACTTTTCATTGATAAAGGAGCTTACAAAGCAGCTTCAAAGCGTCGCTTCAGTATGATCAGTACATCTGTTTTGGGCAAGCAACTGGGAGTGCTGATGACTTTCCTTGCATTTCATACCGTAAATGAAGACTACAGCTGTCATTGTCATTACCGTACCTTTCATTTCAAAGATTCTATTATTGTGTTGCTATGTGGCAGAATATTTTCCATTGATGACTATTAGATAACTAATAGATCACATTCTTTTTTTTACACATTATATTGACCACTTATTACTTATTTTTTTCTGGTTAGGTGAAGGATTTGAAATATTTTTTGGTGTCTAATAATGATTTTAATATACCGTATTTTTCGCTCCATAAGACGCACTTTTTTCCCCCCAAAAAAGGGGGGAAAATGTCAGTGCGTCTTATGGAGCGAATATGGAGCGGCCGGTCCGGTATTTCCACCGCCGCCGTGTCAAAATACCGGGCCGGCCGCTCAGCTCTGCAGCGGGACCTTATAGAGATGACTGCTGACCTTTGGGGAGGGAGGGGGAGCGGGTACCTGAATTTGACAGATACCCGCTCCCACTTCCGTGGAGTTGTTCTTTCATCTTACCTGTTCCTCTATCCAGCGGCGCGCTGTCTTCCCGGCTTCTGTAGTGTGGGCACTGGGCATGACAGCCGGGTGCCAAGTGCGCATGCGCAAGAAGCGGTGCTTTTTGTGAATGGTAAGGCGGCAGCTGGGACACATGACAGATCCCAGAAGCCGCCGGACCAATCACGAAGCGCAAGTGCTTCTCGCTCATGCGCACTGGGCACCCGACTGTCATGCCGAGCGCCATTACAGAAGCCGGGAAGACAGCGCGCGGCTGGATAGAGGAACAGGTAAGATGAAAGAACAACTCCGCGGAAGTGGGAGCGGGTACCTGTCAAATTCAGGTACCCGCTCCCCCCCCTCCCCAAAGGTCAGCAGTCATCCCCTGTACTATCCACAGTCTCTGGTCATCTCCTGTGCTGTCCGCAGTCTCTGGTCATCCCTGTGCTGTCCGCAGTCTCTGGTCATTCCTGTACTGTGTCCGCAGTCTCTGGTCATCCCTGTACTGTGTCCGAAGTCTCTGGTCATCTCCTGTACTATGTCCGCAGTCTCTTGTCATCTCCTGTACTATGTCCGCAGTCTCTTGTCATCTCCTGTACTGTGTCCGCAGTCTCTTGTCATCTCCTGTACTGTGTCCGCAGTCTCTGGTCATCTCCTGTACTGTGTCTGCAGTCACTGGTCATCTCCTGTACTATGTCTGCAGTCCATTAGTTCAGAATTTTTTTTTCCTGGTTTCTGCCTCTAAAACCTAGGGGCGTCTTATGGTCAGGTGCGTCTTATGGAGCGAAAAATACGGTAAATTTCACTGATAAAGCACCCAAAGATTGTATTTTTGAAAAGCCCTTATTTTATGGCTGGTATAGGGAAAATACAAGTCTTTATCCTGAAATGTTTTATTGCAGGTCATGTTAGACATCCAGTAAAAAGTGTTCCTATAGGACTGTACAATAGATGACTTTACACTGGATAAAGAAAGACAGTTTTCATTAGAGGGAAATATAAATAAATTAGCTAATTTGCATGACCTATTATAGTTTAAAGTTAATGCAAGTACTGTATATTTATGTTGTGGAAATATTAGGGGAAGCCCCACTGGAAGTTTCCCTCTTAACTTCTGTTCCCATGGCAAATGTAAAAGTTTGGACTTTCCATCATCTTCTGTCCCTGAGATGATAGTTGTCACCAGTTCACATAAAGGGTGAATCTACCCAGCAGGAAATGTGTTGTGTTTAACCACTTGACCTCCAGAGGATTTACCCCCCTTAATGACCACGCCTCTTTTTGCCACTCGGCGCTGCACTAATTCAACTGATAATTGCGCGGTCATGCAATGCTGCACCCAAACAAAATTTACGTCCTTTTTTTCACACAAATAGAGCTTTCTTTTGGTGGTATTTGATCACCTGTGCGCTTTTTATTTTTCATGCTATAAACAAAAAAAGGCCAAAAATTTTGAAGAAAAACAATATTTTTTACTTTCAGCTATAAAAAATATATAGTAAACTCAAAGTTGGTTATAAATTTAGGCCAAAATGTATTCTGCTCCATGTTTTTGGTAAAAAAAATCCCAATAAGTGTATATTGATTGCTTTGTGTGAAAGTTATAGTGTCTACAAACTATGGTATAGATACTGCAATTTACGCCATTTTTCTGCTATACAGCGCTGCGCTAGTTTAACGGACAATTGCGCGGTCATGCAATACGGTACATAAATGAAATTTACATCCTTTTTTTCCCACAAATTGAGCTTTCTTTTGGTGGTATTTGATCGTCTGTGCGGTTTTTATTTTTTGCGCTAAAAAATCAAAAAAGAATTTAAAAATCAAATTTAGTCATAAATTTCTGCCAAAATGCATTCTGCGACATGTCTTCGCTAAAAAAAAACCCCAATACGTGTAAATTAATTGGTTTACGTGAAAGTTATAGCGTTTACAAATGGCGGGAAAGATACTGGGATTTTTAGGTTTTTTTTATACTAATAATGGCGGCGATCAGCGACTTATGGCGGTGATCAGTGACTTATGGCAGCGATCAGCGACTTATGGCGGGACTGCGGGACTGTGGCGGACATTCTGATATTGGGGGGTACTGACTTGGGGTCACTGACATCCCCAGTGACACCAATACAGTGATCAGTGCAAAAAAAAAGAAAAATGACACTGTACTAATGGCACTGGAGAGGAAGGGGTTAAGTTTATTATTCAGGGAAAGGGTTAACTGTGTGAGGGGAGTGTTTTACTAGGGGGCGGGGTGTGTACTGCAGGGAACACCGCTGATCAGGAGAGAGAAACTCTTCTGTCCCGATCAGCGTGTCCTGGAGCTGTCGGGAACTGACAGAAAGCACAGCTACTGCAGCTGTGCTCTCTGTCAGCGAATGCCGCCGATCGCCGGGACATAGCCGGTAATGACCGGCTGTGACCTGGTGACTGACATCCGCGGCTGTGATCTGCGGGACAGGTAGGGCGCGCGCCCCCTACCTGTTTACAAAACACATGTTTTAAAACGTGCTTTTGCCCAGCTGTGCCGCCCTGCCGCCATATTTATACAGTGGCTGGGCGGCATGTGGTTAAGGATCACTTTTACTGAGTGATTTTAATATTCTGATAATTTGGGCTTATATAAAGCAAAACCATGTTTTTTTTGTCACAATTTGGATAGGGAAGAGAAGGATCTAACAACCCCTGTTTTTCTTTTTGCCATCTGTGTCACATTGGGAAGAATTTTATTTTTTTTGCTATCTGTATCATATTGGGAAGATTTCCTTTCATTTCCTTTCCTGTAGACACATCAGGAAGTGAGAAGATCAAAGCAAAGAAAATCTGCTCAGTTGATAGACATTTGTTTTTTGAACATGTTTCCCTATTGGAAGACATCCCAATATTCCTTTCCGAATAACAACTCAAGATTTTAGATTTTTACTCACTCAGCATTGGGCACTAGAACAAACAAAGAGGATTAATCTTTTCAGCAGAGGAAAAAAAAACCTGACATGGTGACAACCCATTACCATTCTATACAAAACTATAAAAAGTTTTGACTTTAGATAGACTTAAATATACATGTAGATATAGAAATGTGAGGATCATCTATATGAGATAAAAATAAGGGAAAAATACAAATGCGGCAACACATTTTATAAATGCTCACTGGTCACATACATCTTCTTTACAAATATAAAGAATAAAAAAAAACCTGTAATATGAAATGAAGAGGTGTTTTGTTTGCTGGACTGTGCAGAAAGGGGAGTTTTTGGATTTTGACATTACAGATCAGAATTCCATTTAAGTTAGCTACAAGTTGGTATTTACAACCACCTTCTGTCCTGGTTACAATGGTCTCCATGACAAACAAAAAAAAAGCAAGCAGCACATGCCGCAATAAAACCTGGCATAGTTTACATTTCCATACTTATTTGAAAGATAAACATTGAATTCATTCTAAACTGGAGTCTAACAGTTCCCTACTTATTATAAAACTTTAAAAAAAGAGTTATGGCTAGTTTGTAAGTGGGTGCATCGTGGAGCAGCAGCAATGACACACACAAACTGGGTGCTCTATGTACTGAAGAAGAGCAAACACAGTTTACCACAAGCCCAATGGGAATACAACCCAACCGGGAACGCTCACGGATTCCAACAGCATGTATCAGCCGAACTGACAGCTCCTGTTAGGAGGGGCAGAATGTGGCTTTGCCGCCTCGTGTCGAGGAGGGAAGAAGTCCTGAGAAGTTGAAAACCCTACGATTTCCCTCCTCTTCTAGAACCTTTCCCTGCCACTAGTACTGTCCCTGACAGACGTTGTACCTGTCCCTATACTACCCACATACAATTGTATGCCAATATCTGGGGAACAGGGAATTAAAAATACTTTGCTGACCCAAATTGGCCACCAAGGATCACCTACATCCCGCGCAGCCAACCGGAGCACTGTCTCAGAAAAACAGGAAACCACAGAGAAACTACGTTTCCCAGTGACTTCTTCTCCAGGTTGTGATGCCACTCCAATCAGATGCCACCTACAATGGGGGAGTAGACTACACCTGCCTACAAGTTAATAAAGAAAAGATTCTTTTTTATGAGGCGTTCCTTGCTACTGTACTTCTCACATTACAATTTACTTTAATCCCATATATAGCTCACATTTCCTCATCCAGTCTAGACTTTGTCCACCACCAGACCTGTGGCCAAGATAACAGTTGACAAATGGAGCTATTACTGCTGAAAAGTCCCTTTTATGTAAATGTGGGTACTATTTCATTAAAGTGGTTCTGAAGGCTCAAATCTGCATTCTATTCATGAAGGTTAAAAAACTTCTCTGTGCAGCATCCCCCCCCAATACTCACCTAAGCCCCCTCTCGATCCAGCGATGTGCACTGGAGTCTCGGCTATCCTGGTACTCCCTCTCCTCATTGGCTGAGATAGAAGTGGGAGCCATTGGCTGTCAGTCACAGCCAGTGAGAAGAGAGAGGGGGCATGGCCAAGCTGCAGCTACTGTATGTGTGTGAAAGGCCACACAGAGCAGTTGGTGCCCTCATAGCAAGTTGCTTGCTGTGGGGGCACTGAACAGGAGGGAGGGGCCAGGAGAACCTGTGGGGGACCCCAAGAAGAGGAGGATCCAGGCTGCTCTTTGCAAGACCACTATACAAAGCAGGTAAGTATAGACATGTTTGATATTTTTTCTTTTAAAAAAAATAAGCCTTTAGAATCACTTTAACCACTAGGGGACCGCCCGCAGTAAATATACTGCTACAAGGCGCCCCCTGTGTGCAGGAACACGTATATAAACGTGATCCTGCATTCTGAGGTAGGGGGCACGTGCGAGGCGCGTGACCGCAGTACCCGCAGCACCGATCGCGGCCACAGATGTCAATCACCGGGTCCCGGCCGGTGTTTACCCGCCGGAGCCCAGCGATTGCCGGCAATCACTGACAGAGAGGAAGGCTGCATTGTTTTCAATGGAGCTTTTCCTCTCTGTCAGCTTTCAGCTCACTGTTCCAGGATCGCTGGTCACAGCCTCCCGGAACAGTGTGTTACAGAGCAGTACACACCCCCGCCCCCTAGTAAAACACTCCCCTCACACAGTTAACCCTTTCATTGTCTCCAAAAGTTAACCCATTCCTCCCCAGTGCTATTAGTACAGTGTCAGTGTTTTTTTTTTTGCACTGATCACTGTATTGGTGTCACTGGGGATGTCAGTGACCCCAAGTCAGTTCCCCTCCAGTGTCAGAATGTCCGCCGCAGTCCCGCCATAAGTCGCTGATCGCCGCCATAAGTTGCTGATTGCCACTATTATTAGTATTAAAAAAATCCAGTATATATACCGCCATTTGTAAACCCTATAACTTTCACGTAAATCAATTAATTTACACCTATTGGTTTTTTTTTTTTAGCAAAAGACATGGAGCAGAATACATTTTGGCCGAAATTTATGACAAAATTTGATTTTTAAATTTTTTTACTGGACATGTTTTATAACAAAAAGTCCAATATATTGTTTTTTTCTCAAAATTGTCAGGCTTTTTTTTTTATAGCGCAAAAAATAAAAAACCCACAGGCGATCAAAAACCACCAAAAGAAAGCCCAATTTGTGGGGAAAAAAGATGCAGATTTAATTTTAGTGTAGTGTTGCATGGACGCGCAATTGTCAGCTAAAGTAACGCAGCGCCATAACACAAACCGCTTATGTAACTGCTTCCTGACCGCCCTATAGCAGAAATACTGCTACAGGGCGGCACAGGTGCGCAAAATCACATATATATATATATATATATATATATATATATATATATATACAGTTGCAAGAAAAAGTATGTGAACCCCTTGGGATTACGTGGAGTTTTGCATGAATTGGGCATAAAATGTGCTCTGAACGTCATCTAAGTCACAACAATATAAGAACACAGTCTGCTGAACATAATACTGCACAAACATTAGATGTTGCCATGGTTTAATTACACATTACATGTAAACATTCACAGTGCAGGGAGGAAAAAGTATGTGAGGCCCTAGCTTAATGACTTCTCCCAGAGCTAATTGGAGCCAGGAGTGAGCCAAACTTGACTCCAATCAGTGTGATGATATTGGATGTGTTGCTGACAGCTGTCCTGTCCTTAAAAAACACACACCTGTTTTGGGTTTACTGGTTTCAAGAAGCACTGTCTGATGTGAACCATGCCTCGCAGAAAAGAGCTCTCAGAAGACCTACGATCAAGAATTGTTGACTTGCATGAAGCTGGAAAGGGTTACAAAAGTATCTCCAAAAGCCTTGATGTTCATGTGTCCACGGTAAGACAGACTGTCTACAAATGGAGAAAGTTTAGCACTGTTGCTACTCTCCCTAGGCGTGGTCGTCCTGTAAAAATGACTGTAAGAGCACAGCGCAGAATGCTGCATGAGGTAAAGAAGAATCCCAGAGTGTCAGCTAAAGACCTACAGAAATCTCTGGCACATGCTAACATTTTTGTTGACACATCTACAATAAGGAAAACATTAAACAAGAATGGAGTACATGGGAGGAGACCACGGAGGAAGCCATTGCTGTCCAAAAAGAATATTGCTGCACTTTTGAAGTTTGCAAAAGAGCACCTGGATGTTCCACAGCACTACTGGCAAAATATATTGTGGACAGATGAAACCAAGATTGAGTTGTTTGAGAAGAACACACAACACTATGTGTGGAGAAAAAAAGGCACAGCACACCAACATCAAAACCTCATCCCCACTGTACATGGCGGAGGAAGCATCATGGTTTGGGGCTGCTTTGCTGCCTCAGGGCCTGGACGGATTGTTGTCATTGATGGGAAAATGAATTCCAGAGTTTATCAAGACATTTTGCAGGAAAACATACGACCATCTGTCCGCCAACTGAAGCTCCGCAGAGGATGGGTGATGCAACAGGACAATGAAACAAAGCATACAAGTAATTTAACAAAACAATGGCTGCAACAGCACAGAATACGCCTTCTGGAGTGGCCCAGTCAGAGTCCTGACCTCAACCCTTAAGAGAGCGATTCACACCAGACATCCCAAGAATATTGCTACACTGAAACAGTTTTGTGAAGAGGAGTGGTCCAAAATTACTCCAGATCGTTGTGCAGGTCTGATCTGCAACTACAGGAAATGTTTGGTTGAGGTTATTGCTGCCAAAGGAGGGTCAACCAGTTATTAAGTCCAAAGGTTCACATACTTTTTCCTCCCCGCACTGTGAATGTTTACATGTTGTGTGCAATTAAACCATGGCAACATCTAATGTTTGTGTAGTATTATGTTCAGCAGACTGTGTTCTTCTATTGTTGTGACTTAGATGACGTTCAGAGCACATTTTATGCCCAATTCATGCAAAACTCCACGTAATCCCAAGGGGTTCACATACTTTTTCTTGCAACTGTATATATACACACAAGTGATTCGCGCTCCCGTGGTTTTCAAGCCCCTCCCAGATGGCAACAGATTGCCCGATCCTGTCGTGTGTTGACAGTTACACAGGACAGGATATGATGTCATTCTTCTCTGCCTGGACACATTCCGTTCCAGACAAAGAAGAAGATATACAAATTGTGAGTAAAACAGCACATACCCACAGTTAGAACACTCTAGGACACATTTAACCCCTTGATTGCCCCCCCCCCAGTTAACCCCTTCACTGCCCTGTCACCAGTGTCACTGATCAGTGAACCAATTTTTACTGATCACTGAATCAGTGTCGCTGGTGACTTCCGATAGTGTTAGCGCCCCTCCCAGATAGCGCCAGATTGCCCGCTAATACACCAGTAATCCCGTCTAACCCCTTGATCGCCTCCCCCCCCTGAGTTAACCCCTTCACTGCCCTGTCACCAGTGTCATTGATCAGTGAACAGATTTTTACTGATCACTGTATCAGTGTCGCTGGCGACTTCCAATAGTGTTAGCGCCCCTCCGAGATAGCACCAGTTTGCCCGCCAGTACACCAGTAATCCCATTTAACCCCTTGATTGCCCCCCAACCCCCCCCCCCAGTTAACCCCTTCACTGCCCTGTCACCAGTGTCATTGATTACAGTGAACAGATTTTTACTGATCACTGTATTAATGTCACTGGTGACTTTCGATAGTGTTAGCGCCCCTCCCAGATAGCGCCAGTTTGCCCGCTTATGCACGGGATTTTTTTTACCAAAAACACGTAGCAGAAAACATTTTGGCTTAAATTTATAACCAACTTTGAGTTTACTATATATTTTTTATAGCTGAAAGCAGAAAATATTGTTTTGTTTCCAAATTTTCGTGTTTTTTTGTTTATAGCGCAAAAAATAAAAAGCGCACAGGTGATCAAATACCACCAAAAGAAAGCTCTATTTGTGTGAAAAAAAGTACGTAAATTTCGTTTGGGTACAGCATTGCATGATCGCGCAATTATCATTTTAATTAGTGCAGCGCCAAACAGCAAAAAAAGGCCTGGTCATTAAGGGGGGTAAATCCTCAGGAGGTCAAGTGGTTAAAAAGCATTTTTACATACCTTATCCCTCACTCCTCTGGCAGCCCTGCTCTCCTCTTCCCTTCATTGCTCTGGGTTGTGAGTGGGCTTTTGACATCTGCTGGACTGCTGATCCTTCTTTATATGTTATGAGGTTAGAGTGTCACCAATGGCCAGAGAGCCATGAAAAGAAGAAGCTTCATGGCACCACTTTGGGGGGGGGGGGGGGTTGGAACGTGTGAGTGAGGAATAAGGTGAGTAGTATTGGGGGCTAGGTGGGGGGGTCCTATCCTCTTAATAGGGTGCGGGGCTAAACATTGGTGTCAGTGGAGTGCTCAGAAATCTGTGTCCGACACTACTGCTCTCTCTCCTCCTCTTGCGTTTTGGACTATACAGATCCTGTTAGGCAGGCTATCACTCCTCTGTACACAGTCTGAATCGGGGGCAGACTTACAACTCATGGGGCCCCCGGGAAATAGGGGATCATGGGGCCCCTGTGTCCTTGGCCAAACTCAAAAAAGCCTATAAAAAAGGTACCAGGGGCATCTCATGGGGCCCCCTACTGACCCCGGGCCCTTGGGCAGTGCCCGAGTTTCCAAATGGTCAGTCCGCCCTTGGTCTGAAAAGAGCTAGAAGTGGTACTGAAACAAGAGTTCCACCAGCTAGCTCCAGGACACAGCCTGGATCTGGGGGATGCTGGGATTGTGTTAGGCTAGGTATACACCCATGCGTTTTGCAGTGTGTTTGCAGATTTGCAGAAATACACTACAGTCCATTTAAAATTAGTTCCCTATGGGTCACATTCACATTTATGCAGTTTACACCTGTGCATTTTTTGTGGACTTTTTTTACACACAGCATGGTGCATTTTTGGTGCCATAGACTTCAATTCAATTTCATAAAAAAAGTATACATATGATTTTGGGGCATTTTTGGTGCGTTTTCCTGAATGACAACACACAACTCCTCCTAGCAACATTGACACAGCCCAAAAGTGCAAAACACATTAAAAACACACCAAAAATGCAAATGAAAAACACAAAATGTGCCGGAAAACAGGCCTCAAGGACACATCAACAGCACATGCATAGATGTGAACCTAGCCATAATCTGGAATCCGGACTTGTTGGGAGATATGCAGGAAGTGAGGGGAAAATCTGCAACAGGGACACAGACAGACATGAAAATCTGTCAGGAGTTCTAGTCTTGCCCTACACAAATAAAGAAAGGCATTTCTATTTCTGTTGATGTTATTGTCTGAGAGTTCCCTTCAATTCCTGTCTAGTAAAATATTGATAAGAAAGGTAGTAAAGGTAAATTTCCCTAACAGTGCCCCATGTAGCAGTAAAAACCTGACAGGAGTTGTAACCCTTCCCTACTCTATGCAAAATAAAGAAAATACGTTTTTAAATTATGATGATGATGATGATAATAATACTTTACAATACTTTAATTACTGTTTGCATGAACTTACTATTTTACATTTGTGATTTTTTTTTATAAATAAAATTAAGGACAATCTTAATGTAAAAATGTAGTACTGTGCAAAAGCAAAATTTTATATGGCATCTTTCTTGCCTTTCTTTTTTATCTTACTATTTGATGTGATAATGACATATTTGTTTTTTCTACACCCTGCAAGACAGGATACTATTTATGTACTTCCTTCCTTCAGTTGCATGTGCAAATTTGTATAAGTATTTCATGCGTTGTAAGGGTTGTGTTGTATTTCTGTGCAGTGTACAGTACATGACAACATACAATTACAGCCATTGAAGGTTAGGGGAATGGATACTTTCTTATTAGCAAACTGTGCCCAAGGCACTGATGGAAAATAAATAGATGAATCCAGATTATTTGGGAAGTAATCTGGTTTCCTTTGTTTTCTGCAAATGGTCAGTTTTGAAGTAAATATTACATTTGAAGCAAGTTCCTGTAACATCCTAGAATTTCACTTTCTGTAAAAATAAAGTGATATGATGTGCTCCAGTTATGGGCCATCCAGTTCTGAATGGTGCAGGATTGCATGATGTACCTATAGGTTCAGGTCAGGGGCGGACTGACCATTTGGAAACTCGGGCACTGCCCGAGGGCCCGGGGTCGCTAGGGGGCCCCATGAGATGCCCCTGGTACCTTTTTCATAGGCTTTTTTGAGTTTGGGCAAGGAAACAGGGGTCCCATGATCCCCTATTTCCCGCGGGCCCCAGGAGTTGTCAGTCCGCCCCTGATTACAGGTACTTATATAGCACCATCAATTTACACAGCGCTTTTACATAAAGTATATATTGTACATTCACATCAGTCCCTAACCCCCAAGGGGTGTACAATCTAAGGTCCCTAACTCACATTCATACATACACATACTAGGACCAATTTAGACTGGATCCAATTCACCTACCAGCATGTCATTAGAGTGTGGGAGGAAAGTGGAGTACCCAAAGGAACCCCACACAGGCACAGGGAGAACATGCAAACTCCAGGCAGGTAGCACCATGGTTGGGAATTGAACCAACGACCCTAGTGCTGCTAGGCAGCAGTACTAACCATAAAAGTACTGTACCTGTAATACATAAGTATCTAATAATTTCAAATAATTTCTTTGCTTCTGCACTTAAGATTAAACTAGGAACACAGGTAAAACTGACCATTTGGAAACTCGGGCACTGTCCAAGGGCCCAGGGTCGGTAGGGGGCCCCATGAGATGCCCCCGGTACCTTTTTCATAGGCTTTATTCAGTTTGGGCAAGGACACAGGGGCCCCATGATCCCCTATTGCCCAGGGGCCCCATGAGTTGTCAGTCCGCCCCTGGTTCAGGTAGGGCCTATTAGATCTAAGATTGCCTAAACTGCCATTAATTATTGTTCCAATAGTAATTTGTGCAACAGTTACAGAATAAGGGCTGAGGACTAAGTACTTTGGACATACTCTAAATTTTATTTAACTTTAGCATAAAGAGTAACTCCAGTTTTGTTGAGAAAAAAAACCCTCTGGGAGATCAATGTGTAGCAGGGGCGGACTGACCATTTGGAAACTTGGGCACTGCCCGAGGGCCGGGGTCAGTAGGGGGCCCCATGAGATGCCCCTGGTACCTTTTTCATAGGCTTTTTTGAGTTTGGGCAAGGACACAGGGGCCCCATGATCCCCTATTGGCCGGGGGCCCCATGAGTTGTCAGTCCGCCCCTGATGTGTAGTGTACGGTTTTTACAAAACACTGTAGCAGATTCCTAGCCTTTGTAGCTGTCAAGAAATAACTCTTTGCATCCCTAGACTGGTCACATATTCATTCTGAATGGGAGGCTCTGGTTCATTAACAATCACTTCCTGTGTTCTAAAGAGGAAAGTTGAAGTGTATGGCTCCCTTTAGAAGTGATTAATCCTTGGGAGCATCTTACATTATTTTTGCATGGGTTGCCTAACATCTGACTTTTATCTTTGTGAAGATGCCTGGGAGAATCAGTGAGCCTATCACACAAGAAGGAGATTCCATTTTTGGAGGTGTCTCCTGGTTACTACATTGCATTGAAATTTACAGAAAATGATAGTGCTGTATATTGAAAAGCAAAGGTAATTGTTAATAACATAAATTACAACCAGGGGCGGACTGACAACTCATGGGGCCCCCGGGCAATATGGGATCATGGGGCCCCCTGTGTCCTTGCTCAAGCTCAAATAACACTGTTCAACAAATTTTTATTTTTTGCCAGTTTTGGAAACAAAAGGATCCATTTCTTAATGAATTTCACATTCTGAGTTCAAATATAACAATGAAATTTGTCATTTGGCTCTAGTTTTTCTGTAAACGGAAAGTTTCTACTATAGGCGTAATGACTACATAATGCACAATAATTATATAGATAGATGTCTTTCCACAAATATAAAGCAAGTGATATTGACTACATAACAAAGCCTAAATGGCATAATATATTGCATAGGATTACCAAGAAAAATTATAGCCATAAGCTAAGTTGAATCATTTTAATACTTAGGATTCTCACTAGTTTTGTCTTCAGTTTGTGTCGGTTTTGCTTCTCTTGGCTTTTCTCTTGTATTCGAGGAAAGGGCTATCTCTTACAACTGCACGTGACTACACGCTTCAGGTTCTTCCTCACTTTACTCAACCACAAAGGATTCTGGTGCTTTAGGAATTGGTAGCCCCTCTCCATGAGGAACTGGACGTATTGCCGATGGAATATTTGGATAGTGCACAGATAACTTTTTCTTCTTATTTAGCCCTTTTACAATTGGAGGCACCATACAAAAGTAACAATTACTAACATGATCTGTTGGCTCTCTCCAAATCATTGGCACAGCGAAAGGCATAGATGCCTTTTTTCCATTCAACCATTGCTCCAGTGCCGTCCCACAAGAATTGCAGCATATATGTGGTGCCCAGCTCTTGTCCTGGTCTCCTATCTTGCAGCCAAAATACAAGTTGTAGGCTTTCTTAATCATTCCTGTTATCCTCCTTTTTTGTGAGATAAAAGTTATTTCACCGCAGATATAGCAGAAATTATCTGCTTTATTCACACAAGTTCGAGGCATTACTGAGTAGCCTATATAAGCATAAAACGAAATGTAAAGACGAACTACAATCAGCTACAGATACTGCAGCTTTTATGCAGTGAAGTGATGCAATTAAAGGCTAATATTGCATCATCTCAGTATACATGCAATTTTCTATTGGTCACCAGTATCAATTGCGCAATATGCAGCTGAAGCTGCATCATAATTTTGAATGGCTTACGTCATTAGATGGGTGAATATATCATGGAAACTAGAGCCAATCAACATTTTTTAGGGTCATTTTCGTTTTCAGCACCCCAAAAGTATGTAAGATTAGCTAATTTTATGCCCAAAACTTTTTACCTGTTGAACAGTGTAATCCTATGATAAAAAGGTACCAGGGGCATCTCATGGGGCCCCCTACTGAACCCGGGCCCTCAGGCAGTGCCTGAGTTTCCAAATGGTCAGTCCGCCCCTGATTACAACAATTGTGTAACAATTGTATATACTATTTTTTTATTTTTAAGGGAGGTACCCTTTAGCTCAGCTTACAGCTGCTGGACTGTTCCTGTGTGCTAGCCCCTGTGCATGCGCAAGAGTGACATCAGCCCATGCCTGCCAATGAAGTTGGGCAAAACGTGGCACACAGGAGAATATGCCAATGCCAGCAAGGGAGTGTTGGGAAGGTGAGCATCCTCCCTTAAGCTCTTCTTTAATTAAAAGAGAGATAGGTTTCTGAGGTTGCTTTGCACTGAAGCAAGAAAGAAAGCTTATACCCTCCTACTTTTAGGGATTCTTAAGTATATTGTATGTGGTATTGAGAAATCTCTGTGTTCTTTTTTAACTAAATTTATAACATGTAGTGCTTAAAGTGTTCGTCTGATCAGACATCAGCTTCCAAGAGACAATGAAGCATTAAAGCTTTAATCGATATAACAGACGCATAAATATCAGATTTTAAAAATGAATGCATAAAATGCTTGACCATTGAAGCTAGCATTATTCAAAGGCAGGAGCAGACTGACAACTCATGGGGCCCCCTGGCAATTGGGGATCATGGGGCCCCTGTTTCCTTGCCCAAACTCAAAAAAGCCTATGAAAAAGGTACCAGGGGCATCTCATGGGGCCCCTACTGACCCCGGGCCCTCGGGCAGTGCCCGCGTTTCCAAATGGTCAGTCTGCCCCTGTTCAAAGGCAAAGTATCCTTCTTTATCAGGGTTTAAAAAACATTGTTCAATCGTAATGTCTCTCTATGGGCATAAACAATTTAACGGACTGATTGCAATATGAGATAATATTGGACTGCATGCCTTATCTCTTGTATTCCAAAATGTCTCTGCAACTGAAGAGAAATTTAGATCTATCTCGAGTTAAAATGAAGAATAGAAAGTTGTCTGATGTTAATGCCTCCACTTACTTAAACACAAATAGAAAACAAAATGTTTAGACATAAAGGGACAGATTCTTTAACCAATTCAAGTCCAGACACTTTCACCCTCTTCCAGTCCAGGCCAATTTTCAGCTTTCAGCGCTGTCACACTTTAAATGACAATTGTGCGGTCATGCAAAACTGTACCCAAATTAAATTATTAGCATTATTAATATTCTGCTGAAACTTTGTGATTTGTATAGTACTGCTTGGACCTTGAAGAAGGGGACATACCCCGAAAGCTTGTCCTCAAAATTGTATGTTAGTGCAAATAAAAAAAGTATCACGGACAGTACTCAATTGTTTTTGAGACAGATAAAACTTTTCTTATAACATTTTGCAAATAAATAATCTTACTTCATAAATCTTGGCCAACAGGTATTCAGCTATCTTTATGGTAAAAAAAATAAAACCCAAATCAGTTTATAAAAAACAATTATAATTTTTAAAAATGTTTTTACAGGTTTATTTTATTTTTTTAATATTTTTAGTTATGTATTTATTTTTTTACATACTGTCACCCTAGCAGTACAGTGTCACCATAGTGACACTGTATTATTTGTGGAGGGTGATGAAGATTTTTCTATTTTTTTTTACACTGATTGCCTTTACACCCATGAAGGCTGTAAAAGCAATAATCTCTCCTGCACCCACTGAGAAATACTGTGAGAGCTGTGATTGGTCACAGCTTGTCACATGGTACAAGGCTGTTGTGATTAGCCTTGTACCATGTGACCTCTGTGATCTTTCACAGAATTCACAAGTAGTAAACAAAGATGTCAGGAACTGTCATCAATGTCTTGTTTACTACTGTTCATGAGATCAGTGATTGGCCAATCACTGATCACATGAATCAAGACCTCACACAATGGTCCCATACATCGATCTGTGTTCCACCAGACACAGTGGGCACAGATCTGTGCGCTGCACGCTCCCAAGGAGCGTGCACAGGCAAAGGATGCAGGGGGGTGTTTAGAAATGCCCCCCTGCATCGGCAACGCTCCCTTCCCGGCTGTTTATCGGCATGGGCCAGACGGGAAGAAGTTAAGCCAATTGTGAAATATGAAATGTGAAGCAGTAAGCTGATTGTAAAAATAAACTAGAAATTATATAATGAATGGACTGTCCATTCATTATATGACACAACATTAAAGTACATTAGTATTAGAATCCAGCAACATTGCAAATGGTAATACATTGAAATTTAACAAACTGATTACGAAATAAAATATGGTAAAAATACAAGTGACATATTAGCAAAAGAAAAGTGAAATATTAGTGAAATATGTCCTGTGAACACATACAGAATGAAAGAATTTGGTAGCCATACATCTGATTGGGTTAATGGAGATATTGAATTTACTTAATGCTGCTTCAAAAACCCTGAGAAATGGGTCATCGGAGTAAAAAAATGCTTTAATTGTTCATGAAAGGGTCATATAAAACAGCAAATGTGTTTCCAAGGAAACACACTCACACTTCATCAGGGCTACAAGATAAAGACAACTAAAAAAATTGTAAATTATTATTAATATTATTATACAGTATTTCCAAAGCGCCAATAGTTCGCTCAGCGCTGTACATTACAAAGGGGGACAAATAAAACAATAAATAAAATGATCTAGGGATATATAGTATACCCACTTGCATATGAAATGTAAATCCAGCAAACTGAGGGCACAACAGTAAAAATAAGACCATATATTGCATACAAATTGCTTCAGAGGTGAACAACAACAAAAATCAGTAGTATTGCTGTAAAGGCAGAACAATAGTTCTATAACATACATTAAATGAAAGATTCATCAGCAGTAACAAATAAAAGGACAAGGAATACTGTGCTAGGAATATAATGCAAAGGTAATCTTTGTCATTTTATTGTGCAGATAAACTTGAGCCCACAATATATTGTAGTGAATATAAAGGTTGTAACTGTGTTCTGGTATATGAAAACATTAATATCCATTTTACATTCAAAGTATTACTATGAAGCTTTCTTGATTGTAACATTTTGTAAAGAGAAGTGAAAACATGTATCAATGATATTTGAAAGTGCTTAGATGAACTCAGAGAGCAGATGCCAGATAAATCTATATTAGGTGAATTAAATAAAATGTCAACAAAGATCAAGTGAGACTCAGAAATGAAGATGATACAATCAAGAGTACATTACCATGCACCCTAAGCTTAGTGACTGAAATGGATTTAGATGAAGCAGAAATAAACCAGCATGAACAGAAAGATGCTCCATTTGGTGATTTAATTAAAGGAAAAAGGTTCTGGGATTAAAAGTGAAAGAAGAGCTGATGCATTGTGACTAGGGGAGCAATGGGAAAAGGCTGATATGAGCGATGGACAAAGGGAAGAAGGAATGATGTTGACCGGCCAACGGCAGGAATATGAGATGGGAAAGGAGCTACACAAAGTCAAGGGAGGATCTTAAGATACACTAAAAAATGAACGAAAAGACAGGTTTGTAAGCAGGTTGAAAACTGTTTAAGAAAGTTAGGGACTGGCCCAGGCTGGGTTGGGAAAGGTTTAGCTCAAATAGTCCCAGTTTGCAGGCTTTTTCTGTTCACTTGTGTTACAAATTGGGGGAAGGGTGAGACCCAGGAGCCACCCGCTTTGCTATTGCTGTTCCCACCAAAGCAAAACCATGGAAAGACTGCTGTGTTTTATCTCTACTACGAAGGGTTTTGGGGAAATTGTGAAGTTATGTGCTTCTTATCATGGACTCTAGCCTGTACAAGGTATGCCTGGGCAGTCAATCAGTTTAGTTACGTTAGGGCATAGACTGTATTGCTTTTAATTATGTTGCACTGAAGATTTGCTGTTAAACTATTCGTGAGCCTGTTCTGAAGTTATTCAAAGAGGTGCATAATGGGGTTGGCATATCTAAAAAAAAACCTGGGTCTGCAAAGTACTAGAGGGGTATGAAGTACATCATGCTAACAGAGTCACTTCTGTGAGTCAAGGAAGAACAAAGTCCTTACTAAGGGTAACTAAATACAGGTTCAAAATTCAAGACAACCAGTCGAGGCTTGATACCTGGGTGAGATGAGGTATTTTCCAGTAGTGAGGGAGTCGCTAGTTGGGCTCCATCCCTAGTGGTCCAGGAGTAGACCAGTGCTACAGAGGTCCTCAGCCTGACTGCCTGATATAGAAGAGGAAGAGTTAACACAGGACACACATGAGATCCAAAATATGTGTCCAGCGGAATCTCATTCTGTTGCTGAGAGTGAGGTAACAGAGCTATGCTGGCTGGTGGAGATAGCGTGGCTTGTGACACAAATAAGCCACTGGGTGTAGAGCAATGGGACTTCTCCTCAAAGAGAAATGTGGCTTGTTGCTACATGCAGTGTCAGCTCATCAGAGAATTAGCTATAAATGTGATGGCTCTATTACACCTACCAGGTTCTTTATAGCACTACAAATCACCCTGTTAAATGCGTCTTTTGGGTCCCAGAAATATTGGTGCGATGTACAGTTGTGTTCAAAATAATAGCAGTGTGTTGAAAAAAGTGAATAAAGCTCAAAATCCTTCTAATAGCTTTTATTTCCATCCACACAAATGCATTGGGAACACGACACATTCTATTCCAAATCAAAACATGAAGAAAAATAGATCAAATTTGTGTTGTTCCTCTAAAAAAATGGAAGAAAAGTGAATATTAGACGGTTCAAAAAAATAGCAGTGTTTGTATTCTTCTTTACAAACTCAAACATTCACTATATAAACTGAGAAATGTTTGAAGATTTTGCTTTCCTTTGAATCACTTAATGAATATTTGGTTGTAGTCGCACTGTTTCTGAGAACTGCTGTACATCCGTGTTGCATGGAGTCACCCAACTTCTGGCCCCTGTGATCAGGTATTCCAGCCCAGGATGATTGGACTACATTCCACAGTTCTTCTCTATTTCTTGGTTTTGCCTCAGAAACTGCATTTTTGATGTCACCCCACAAGTTTTCTATTGGATTAAGATCCGGGGATTGGGCTGGCCACTCCATAACGTCCATCTTGTTGGTCTGGAACCAAGATGTTGCACGTTTACTGGTGTGTTTGGGGTCGTTGTCTTGTTGGAACACCCATTTCAAGGGCATTTCCTCTTCAGCATAAGGCAACATGACCTCTTCAAGTATTCTGATGTATTCAAACTGATCCATAATCCCTGGTATGCGATAAATAGGCCCAACACCGTAGTATGAGAAACATCCCCATATCATGATGCTTGCACCACCATGCTTCACTGTCTTCACAGTGTATGTGGCTTGAATTCAGTGTTTGGGGGTCGTCTGACAAACTGTCTCCACCCACTAGACCCAAAAAGAACAATCTTACTTTCATCAGTCCACAAAATGTTGCACCATTTCTCTTTAGGCCAGTCAATGTGCTCTTTGTCAAATTGTAACCTCTTCAGCACATGTCTTTTTTCCAACAGTGGGACTTTGCGGGGGGTTCTTGCAGATAGCTTGGCTTCACATAGGCATCTTCTAATTGTAACAGTCCTCACAGGGAACGTCACACCTTCTTTCATCTTCCTGGAGCTGATTGTTGGCTGAGTCCTTGCCATTTTGGCTATTCTTCTATCCATTCGAATGGTAGTTTTTCGCTCTCTTCCACGTCTTTCAGGATCTGGTTGCCATTTTAAAGCATTTGCGATCATTTTAGCTGAGCAGCCGATCATTTTCTGCACTTCTTTATATGTTTTCCCCTCTCCAATCAACTTTTTAATCAAGGTACGCTGTTCTTCTGAACAATGTCTGGAACGACCCATTGTCCTCAGAATTTCAGAGAGAAATGCACTGTACAACATTTGCTGCCTTCCTTCCTTAAATAAGGGCAATAATTGCCACCTGTTTTTCAAAGAATGAATGACCTCACTAATAGAACTCCACACTGCTATTATTTTGAACACGCCCCTTTCAATGAGTGATTCAATGACACAGAATCAGCAGCATGCATGCCATGACTGTTGGGTCTGTTGGATTTCTTTTACTCTACTACACTGGCTAGCAAATTATTTGCCATGTAGAAATATCATTTCTACCAAAAACAGTGATTGATCCGGTTAGTGATGTCTGACTGCTATTATTTTGAACACAACTGTAGCTGATGTCTCTATGGCACTGGAGTGCTGAGTTCTTCTTTATTTATACTGATAAGGTTAGCATCTGCACCCACATCTAATCAGTAGATGAAATGTCAATATCTTATCATAGCTAATGTATGATCTTTAAAATGCAAATGCACAGTTGATCTAATGATTACAAAAGGACTAAAATCAACTTGCTACATTGCCTTCCAAACAGTGGCGGACTGACCATTTGGAAACGCGGGCACTGCCCGAGGGCCCGGGGTCAGTAGGGGGCCCCATGAGATGCCCCTGGTACCTTTTTTCATAGGCTTTTTTGAGTTTGGGCAAGGACACAGGGGCCCCATGATCCCCTATTGCCCGGGGACCCCATGAGTTGTCAGTCCGCCCCTGCTTCCAAATGACACATTCAATGACTGTGAGTAAAGGTTTCAGAAAAAGATCAGTACAGTGTAACTAGCAAGCACAACTAACATATTAAGAACAGCTAAATATATCCATTGAAACATTTACAAGCACATAATTACCTTTCCACTGTAAGTGAAAGTCTCAGATGAGCCTTGAACGTGTTTCACTCTATGCTCTCTCATTAGGTTGCACCAGACTGTGTTTGTACCTTTTCTTTGCTATGTTCATCTACACGGTATATGTAATCCAAAGCATGACGTTCACATGATTTCCACTAGCTAGTTTGTTTATTGTCAAATACACATGAACTTCACAAAGATTTGTTCTTGGAATTGTTTTCTGTTTGTGTTTGGTACATAGTATCACAATTAAGTTGATAGCAATAACAAAAAAATAAAATTCTTAGGAATCTGAACCACATATGAAGTGAATGACCATGTGTTTGGGGTTTGAGCTGACAGAGGATTCAACCAGAACTCTAGCTTTTTGATCTTTACCAAATAGGCAAAATAAATTGCCAAATTTGGCCTCTTTACCCCTGTTGAAACTGTGGTTGCTGCTGCCGGTGCCAGAAGTCAGTCATTTAGTGGTAGTATCACTATCACCACTAAAGGGTTGCCTTCCTATCCTGCCTGCTGGCGCATTTAACATAGTTAACAAGTTAGAGGGTATCCCAGTAGATGTAATTAATTAACCGCTTACCCTCCAGAGGATTTACCCCCTTTCCTGACCAGGCCATTCTTTGCAAAATGGCACTGCATTTTTTTAACTGACAATTGCATGGTCATGCAACATTGCACCCAATGAAATGTATGTCTTTTTTTCCCACAAATAGAGCATTTTAACCACAACAGTCAACAGTGCCTCCAGAGGATTTACCACCTTCCTGACCAGGCCATTTTTTTTGCGATGCAGTGCTGCGTTAATTTAACTAATGTTGCACCCAAATTATTTTTTTGTCCTTTTTTCCCACAAATAGAGCTCTTTCTTTCATTGGTATTTGATCGCCTGTGCATTTTTTATTGTTTGTGCTATAAACAAAAAAAGACCAACAATGTTGAAAAGAAAAATATATTTTGGACTTTTTGCTATAAAACATATCCAGTAAAAAGATTTAAAAAATCAAATTTTGTCATAAATTTAAGCCAAAATGTATTCTGCCGCATGTCTTTGCTAAAAAAAAAGCCCAATATCTGTAAATTAATTGATTTACATAAAAGCTATAACATCTACAAATGGCGGTATATACACTGGAATTTTTTGTTTATACTAGTAATGGGGGCGATCAGCAACTTATAGCAGAACTGCGGCCGGCATTCTGACACAGGGGGGACTGACTGACTGTCACTGACATCCCCAGTGACACCAATACATGATCAGTGCTGATAAAAAGCACTAACACTACTAATGACACTGGGCAGGAAGGGGTTAACATCTGGGGTGATCAAAGGGTTACATGTGTGCTGTATGTGTTTTACTGTGTCAGCACATTGCTTTTTATTGCTCTGCTATGCAGAGCAATACAAAGCAATGTGCAGGAGCTGACAGGGGAGAGATCTGCATTGTTTACATACAGGTCTCTCCCCCATCAGTGATACTCGGCAAGGAATCACCCCCCTGGGACCCAGTGATTGACAGCTGAGGCCACCAATGGCGGCGTGGGTAGGGTGTGTGTGCCCATTCCCGGAAATGCAGAATCACAGTATATATATATTTATATATATGTGATTTTGCACAGTCCTGCCACCCTGTAGCAGTATTTCTGCTATAGGGTGGCGGGAAAGAGGTCAAATGAGGTCAAGATGTCAACAACTGAGCACTATAAAGCCAGCCATAGATGGCTTGAATCTCAGCAGGTTCAGCAGGGACCAGCCAAGATTCTAACCATCTATGGCCAGGCTGAATGTACCCAATTTGATTGTTATATGACCTGGGAACAACCAGACTGTTGGATTTTCATGCGAATATTGCCAGCAGCTATAGCTGCCAGCAATAACCACTGTGTTCTCCCGGCAGGAACGCCTCCCCCCCTTGCCCGCTGGAAGAACACAATAGCTCCATGGGAGGGATTTCCCCTTCAGAACTGACTTGTTGATCAGGGAATCAAGTGGTTGCAGGAAAGAAATCGCATTGTCTATGGTCGGCTTAAGTCTATTATGTCAGATCTTTTGTAGCAGAGCCAGCATGCAATGTTTTGGAGAAAAGCTGAGTAATGCATTCATGACTAGTAGGCCAACAATTAAGAAATGGATTGGCTCATTAATTAAAATATTATTATGTGGCTTTTCAGTTGATGAATAAAGATTTTAGCATTTACAGACACAGATGAACTAACTGTTCACTGCCAGAGGCCTCGGGCAAAAATGATGTTGAAATTGGAAAAACACATTTAGAGATTGTTTGCAATGTATACAGTATATAGGAAAAAAAGATGCTTTTGAGAGAGCGGTAGCTAAAATGTTTTTAAAGATTTTTTTTAAATTTCAGTGCCTCAATCGATTTTATTGAAATTATTGGAGGTAAAATGGGTATTGAGGTTTACCATGATAAATCTTGTTTGATTTGTAAGAATTTCTTGCGAGTTATAAACAGCATATTTTCCTTTGGAGCAACTTATGAAAATCATCATTTAAAGTAGATCTAAACTCTAACTTGATGACAATTAATCTTTTCATAAGATTGTGTTTTCAATTTTTAAATCCTTCCTTGCATCTGGTAGTGCTGAAAGTGACAGCGGTTAACCATGCCTGTGCATTCACTGGTAGTCTTCACCAGGGGTAAGTATGACAGGGTAACAATGCAGAACTGGGAGACTCCTTAACAGGAAGTTCTTGAACAAGGACCTTCACCGCAGAAACACCAGGTATTATTATAATGAATACTGCAAATTTAAAAAGGTTGAAAATAAAATTTAAAATTATAATAACGTGAAATTTGTTTATAAAGTTTTAGCGATTTACTTAATGATAGAGAAATGTTCTGTCCTATTAGAAAAAAGGTTGAGAGTCGGAAATCAACTTCAGCCACACCGTACAAAAATAAAGAACAATAGAAGAATATCACTCATGATTTGCTTTGTGTTTTCCGCCTTTTACACACTTGTCTTCCTCCATTTGTTTTAGAAATCAGTCTGCCCTGTGCTATACAGCTGCTTTTGCTAACATGTGTAAAACAAAGGATTATAGTACTTTTAGAGTAAACACTTCCTCTCATGAAAAGCCAATATTAAAAAAGGTAATAAAATATTTAAAATAGTGATATACTTTCATATAATATCCACTTTTCAAATCAATTATATTATTAATTTTATTCTTTCTTTTTAATTTTCATATAATCATTGATAAGGATAAGGAACCAAATAGCAGGTCACAAACTAAAACAGTGGTACATGATAAATGGTATTGTTTCTGTTTTGAATCATTTCATTGTCATAATAATTTGGCTTTCATAAAATGGGGAACAATACAAATCTTGTATTTAAAATTAAAATGGTGGCAAGTTTTTTTCTGCCAATGCATCCTCTAGTGAAAATTAGGTGTGAAAAGTCATGGTTGGGATAGCCATTTTGCAACACAGAGCAAAGAGTGAATGCAAAGAACTCAACTCACAAAATGTACAAAAATAAAGGACATTGATCCTAATTTTCACTCATGTGACTGTAATTTTCAAATTTCATTGGACTCAGCTTAAAAATATTTTTTTTAAAAATAAGAAACCTATCATTGTGTGTTATGCAGGCCATACATGGTTGGAATTCCAAATGATTTTTGTATGAAAATCAGGACTTAAAAAAAAAACGATTTCGCTCTGTTAGTGGGGCAATGGCAATGTTCATGGTTCCACCCCTATTTTGTTTATCGGCATGCTGGAAAATTTCATGAAAAATGACCGATTTTCAAAATCATTGGTGGCACTATCGAATTACAGAACTGAAGACGTTTCGATTTTCGGACAAAAAATCGTTCGGAATTTGAACCATGTATGGCCTGCATTAGTGTAGTAAATGAAGCTTAAATATTTATTTACATACAAGGATATTTCTGCATTTCAGACACTAAGGGGTCTATTTATTAAAAAAAAAATAATCACAGTACAAACCTAACAATTAGCTGAAAAACACTGTATGTTGTCAAATATTATTATTTTCTATGATTTTCAGTGCCATCTAGTGGCTATAATACAGTATTTTCCTGACTGGGGTATTTCAGAAAAAATACTGCATTATGATGAAAGGAAATCATCATCTTAGGTATATGTTGATTTTTCAGCTACACTCGGGCTTACCATGCGGCGTTGCTCAGGGATTCCCTGCAGCGCTTACCTTGTCCTTCACTCCAGCCAGGGGCGGACTGACAACTCATGGTGCCCCCAGGCAATAGGGGATCATGGGGCCCCTGTGTCCTTGCCCAAACTCAAAAAAGCCTATGAAAAAGGTACTAGGGGCATCTCATGGGGCCCCCTACTGACCCGGGCCCTCGGGCAGTGCCCGAGTTTCCAAATGGTCAGTCCACCCCTGGCTCCAGCGATGTGTCCCCTGCAGCGTCCCCGGCCATCTCCTCCAGCCGATGCCGGCATCCGGCTTCCGTGTTCCGGTCCCTGCGAGCGTCGGGACGTATGGGGGCTGGAACGGCGGCAAATTAAAAATTTTTTAGAAACTGTCATTTTCTTAGAAATGAATTTGACATAGTAAAACATTCCTGTATCAAACCATTTCACATACATTTTGTCCCGAGTGCTTTGTCCTGTGCCCTGTCTGCATTTTGACTGTTCTTTCTGCCTGGAAACTGAGAAACGTCCATGGCGTCCAAAAAGCGCCCCTTTAGGTCAAAAGCGGTTTTAGACCGGCTAGAGAACAGCGATAGTAAATCAGAACCACTTGCAGAATTGAGTGATAATGATTTGTGGGGGAAATTCATCATCAGACACTGAAAACGATTCTGCGACTGAGCTCAGTGATGTGCGAACTTGGCGCTATATTTCAAATTTCAGTGTTTTTGGTTTGATTATATTATTGAATTAAATTTATTATAATTATATTATTATTTTTATGATTATTTATTAAATTATAATTTATGATTTTGTGTTTCAAGTTTTATCATACCCGGGATGTTTACTAGACTCTTGTTCGGACAGATTTCAGTGAGTTATTCCTAAATATTACAGCCTACAATATAAAACGCCAAATTTCCATGCAAAATAATGGTACCGCTTTCAGGACCAAAAATCTGAAATAATCATACCGCCAGGGAGGTTAAATTGCCAACAGAGCAGGGGCGGACTGACCATTTGAAAACTCGGGCACTGCCCGAGGGCCCGGGGTCAGCAGGGGGCCCCATGAGATGCCCCTGGTACCTTTTTCATAGGCTTTTTTGAGTTTGGGCAAGGACACAGGGGCCCCATGATCCCCTATTGCCCGGGGGGCCCCATGAGTTGTCAATCCGCCCCTGCAACAGAGGGACCTATTTACTTATACAAATTTCTTAAAATATATACATGTCAAAAGGCCTATTTATGGTCCCTTTGCAGCCCTTGATATTTTTCATATAAAGTGACCCCCAACACAAAAAAAACAATTTTAGAGCACATTAACATTTTTGCAGTCAGTTTCATTGATTGTGAATTAAACCCCAATGTACTGTACACTGGAATTCAATGCAGAATGCACATACATATGTATTGTGGTGTTCTCTGTTGCCGATAAAAGGGTCAGGTGCATTTTTGCATCCATTGTGGTGCGTTGGTAGCCAAATTGCGATTAAAATGTTACCTTGACACAACACCCATCAATGTGTGCCGTAATGCAAGTTAATACAGGTCAGTTAGTGCACTGCAAGAGATCACATAAGTGTGAATTAACCCTCAATAATTCTGAAATTGGTCATATTATCAGAAAAATAATGTAATTAATGACATTAATTTTTTTTTACAGTTACAACATTTCACCTGTAAAATTGTGCACTTTTATAGACATCCTTGTAGGAAAAAATCCCTGTTATTGTGATTCCTGCATGCCTGTAAAGTCTTTTTTTCTGCAGATAAAATTCTTACCTCCGTCAATCCGGCAATGGGCTACTTCTCCTTGGAATCTCAGATTTCTATTTGTAAGCTCACAATGATATCTCTAGGAAATCTCACTTCTTCCTCCCATGCTATTATAAAACGCTGTGACTTCTCTGTGCTGTTAAACACCTGCACCACGGAACAGAAGTGTGTGTAATCTGACAGTTATAGCTTAAAACAGAAGACTTGGAAGGGATTTAAGGGCCTATTTATAGAAGAGCGATAATGCAATATTTTGTTTTTGCACGCAAATACTCCATGTGTTACATTTGGCCCTGTTTATACCACTGCTGTTCATGTTTTTGATGGTACATCACCAGTTATAGACTCTTCAAAGTTTTTTCTTATTCGAAGTCTTTAGTAGTCTTTAGTAGAGATGAACTCAACATACGAAAATTGGACTTTTAGCCTATTCGGCAAGAGCTGAACATCATATGTACTCAGGGGCGGACTGACAACTCATGGGGCCCCCGGGCAATAGGGGATCATGGGGCACCTGTGTCCTTGCCCAAACTCAAAAAAAGCCTATGAAAAAGGTACCAGCCCCCCATAGGCGTGGGCTTATTTCTAGCTTATATTCACTCTTCACTACTTCGATTACCACGTCCCCCCCTCCGTATACCCACAAGTGGGAAGTGGATTTAGACAAGAAACTTGACCAGTCTGACTGGGATCACATTTGGGCCAACACAAAATCATCTTCACAGAACATTGTAGCATTGGAAACGAATTATAAAGTTTTAACCCGTTGGTACTTGGTCCCAGCGAGAATCGCAAAATTTACCCCTAATTACTCGCCCAACTGTTTTAGAGGCTGCACAGACTTAGGGACACACTACCATGTGTGGTGGGAATGCCCAGTGGCCCGAGCCTTTTGGGATGAAATTTTCACCATGCTATCTACACTTAGCGCTATCACCCTACGACCTGATCCAACAACAGCCCTACTCAATCAGTGCCCCCCTGACGTCTCCAATTCGCAATTTAAGCTCCTTATGCAAGTTACAACAGCGGCTAAGCAGGTTATAGCGAAATCCTGGAAATCCCCCACTCTTAGTGTTGCTGCCGTCAAAACCAGAATAACACAAGCCATGATACATGCAAAGGTGGAAGCCACAATACAAGACATGATCCCTAAATTTCTGCACATATGGAACCCCTGGGTAGAGCACTTCCTCCCGCCTAACTTTGACGAATCACTCCTTCTTCCTTGATTTCTATACTGTGTGCCCAGGATTCTGTCAATAGTCCATCGTGGGCTACAAGTAGAGTCTGCAGTAAGTTAGTTGATTGTACATGGAGTCACTGTTATTGTTCCTTTTCCCATACCCCCCCTTCCTCCCCGTCTGACCCCCCTCCAAACTTACCCCTATTTCTTCAATGCACCTAGGAGATGTTATTTCGATTGGCTAGGATGATAATGTCATCTGTTGTCGACTTTTTTCTTGCTCCTGCTTTTGCTAGAATTGTATAGACATCTGTAATGTGTTCCACATTCATTTTTCTTCATTGTCCTATTGCCTCTTCAATATCCAATGTATATCAGCAAAGTCTCCTTGTTTGTGCTGTTAAAATTTCTCTCTTGTTAATAAAAATGTTTGAACAAGAAAAAGGTACCAGGGGCATCTCATGGGGCCCCCTACTGACCCTGGGCCCTCGGGCAGTGCCCGAGTTTCCAAATGGTCAGTCCGCCCCTGTATGTACTAGTGATATTTCTGTACAGCTTCCTATCTGATTGTTAACCTCCCTAGCAGTCTGATTATGTCAGTATTTCTGTGCTGAAAGTGGTACATTTTTTGCATGGAAATATGTTGTTTTTTTATTGTCGGCCTGTAATTCTTAGGAATAACTCACTGAAATCTGTCCGAACAAGAGTCTAGTAAACATCCCGGGTATGATAAAATTTGAAACACGAAATCATAAATTATAATATAATAAATGATCATAAAAAATAATAACAATAATAATAAATTTAATTCAATAATATAATCAAGCCAAAAACACTGAAAATTGAAATATAGCGCCAAGTTCGCACATCACTGAGCAAAGTCACAAAATCTTTTTCAGTGTCTGATGACGAATTTCCCCACAAATCATCACTCAATTCTGCAAGTGGTTCTGATTTACTATCGCTGTTCTCTAGCCGGTCTAAAATCGCTTTTGACTTAAAGGGACGCTTTTTGGACGCAATGGACTTTTCTCAGTTTCCAGGCAGAAAGAACAGTAAAAAAATGCAGGCAGGGGACAGGACAAAGCACTCGGGACAAAATGTATGTGAAATGGTTTGATACAGGAATGTTATACTATGTGATTTTAGTGTATTTAGTGAGTGTCACTTTTTAAAATTTTGAAATTTCACGCTGGTTCCGGGCCCCGTATGTCCCGACGGTCACAGGGACTATAACCCGGAAGACGGATGCCGGCATCGGCCAGAGGCAGGTGCGGACTGACCATTTGGAAACTCGGGCACTGCCCGAGGGCCCGGGGTCAGTAGGGGGCCCCATGAGATGCCCCTGGTACTTTTTTCATAGGCTTTTTTGAGTTTGGGCAAGGACACAGGGGCCCCATGATCACCTACTGCCCGGGGGCCCCATGAGTTGTCAGTCCACCCCTGTATTCAAGTATATTTAATGCCAAAATGTTTAAGTTTTTGCTAGGGTAGGGAAGGGTTAAAACCTATGTATGTTCGTGTTTGTTTTTTTAGATCAGTTCCTCGTTAGGAAAATGTTCCTCCACTTCCTTTCCGGTAGACTTAACAGAAAGTGAGAATATACTCTCGGTATGTATACTGGATTTTTTATCCCAATACATGTACATTTATTGGTTTTCATGAAAGTTATAGTGTCTACAAATGGCGGTATATATACTGGAACTTTTATTGTAATTTTTTTATACTATCTAGTATTATATCTTTATACTAGTAATGGTGGTGATCAGCGAATTATAGCAGGACTACGGCGGGCATTCTGACACTGGGGGGGAACTGACTAACCGCCACTGACATCTCCAGTGACACTAATACAGTGATCAGTGCTAATAAAATGCACTGACGCTGTACTAATGACACTGGGCAGGAAGGGGTTAACATATGGGGCGATCAAAGGGTTAGCTGTGTACTGTGTTGTGTTTTACTATAGAGACATGCTGCTTTGTATTTCTCTGCTGTGCCTTAGGGAACATGTACTAAAGCAAAAAAAGTTTTGAAAGTCCAATTTGGTGGGAAACAGTGATTTTTAAAAATGATTCAAAGTCAACAGTAAACATGCAATATTGCTTTAAATAATATGACTGAAGTTGTCCTAAAAGGCTGAGTTCACCTTCGGGACATGGCCATATTTAGGGTATAACATGTAATATGTTTCAATATGTTTCAGCATGGGTTTCCTCCGGGTACTCTGGTTTCCTCACACACCAAATGCAGGCCATAGACGTGGGCAAAATCTGCGTTTTTTTTTTTTTTTTTTTTAAATCGTAAATCGGTCGTTCAGACGGCCGACGTTGCCACTAATTAAAAAAAAAAGTCGGCGGGTTTTAGTCCCGTCTGCGGCCGTCAATTAATATAATAGCGGTGTCCCTGCATAGAGACCCGCTATTATATTTGACAGAAGAAATAGATTATGCAGAAGAAGAAGAAGAGAAACAACATTGTATCTATTTGTACTTGAATAGAAACATCTGTATCAGAAATGTATACAAATAGATACAATGTTGCAACTTTTTATCTTCTCTGTCTTCTTCTGCAAAATCTATTTCATCTTCTCCTCTTTTCTTCTATTCTTCTTCTTGATATTCTATTTCTGCTTCTCCTGCAAAATCTATTTCTTGTATTTCTTCTTTTTCTTCATACTCAATTTATTGTCAAATCGGCCAGAAGAACGGCCGATTTGACCATAAATTACAGCGAAAATCGGCCGATCTAACAAATCATCCCAGGATTTTCCAGCATGGCCGATTTCAAAATCTCTTAAAATGAAGAAAAACGGCCGACATTTTCCCCCACTAATGGTACGAATATCGGCCGATTTTTTTATCGGCTGATAATTCGGCAAAAAAAATCGCTAATCTATGGCCTGCAAAAGACTCCAAAAGGTAGGTTAATTGGATCCTGTCACAGGTGTCCATTTATGAACCAGCGGTAAATGATCGCTGCTCAATTCTCCAGAATTCTCAGAGATCACAGTTCTCCTGTGAATGCCATTTATGAAGCATATGTAGATCAGTTCTCTGAACGAAGGGAGAACGGTCTACAAACGCTGGAAAACGGCTGATTTTACTATAATCTTGCGAGATTACAGTAAGAGATCAGTTTACTAAGCAGAGGTAAATTATCTCTGCTTAGATTGCGGTCCCTCCGATTCTCCAGCTCTGGGCTAGAAAATCTGGAGGGAGAACACAGATCTCCAGTGAAGGGCTGAACATGTTCTCTGCTGATCTCCTGAGTGTCATAAACTGTGAATGACCAGAGAATAGCTGAGATCCTCTAAATGTCAGCTATTCTCTGTGTCATAAACAGACACCTAAATTGTCCCTAGTATGTGTATGTATAAATGTGAGTTAGGGACCTTATATTGTACGCCCCTTGGGGGTTAGGGACTGATGTGAATGTACAATATATATGTAAATCGCTGTGTAAATTGACGGCGCTATATAAGAACCTGTAATAAATAAATAAATAAATAAGTCCTCCATTTGTTCTAAGCTACTAATTATACAGCATTACTCCTAAAGCATCAGAATGACAGCCAGAGATAAAGCCGTTACAAGAGGAATGTACTAATGGCAGCCTCTATTGATTCCTTGCAACAGTTCTGGGAAAAAATAGTGTGTACACGCCACACATCAAACAGTCACCTCAAGAAAATGTCCAGTGTGCTGATCCTTCACAGCGGCATAAAAGACACATTTAATATATTTTTTTTTAACCAAAGCATGGGCAAGCAGAAAGCAACTGAAATATCACAGCATTGCTGCCAGGCATGCACCTGGCTACTATTCCTTTCTGTTTTTGGTTGGTACTCAGGTCTATTTAACATTTTTTTTACAGAAAATTAACATAATTTGCAGGTATAAAATGTATATCACTTTAATACTTACAAAGCTAGTAATCTTTTGCTTGAAAAGCAGCCAGTCCACAGTCAAAAAGTGGACCGTGGCTACCTTGTTGGCGGATTTTTAGAATTCACAGGCACAGTATGAACTGCTATCATAAGGGCTCATTCACACTTGACTGTTTTACCAACTCTTGCCAAATGCCCCTATAGCATTTGGCAAGCGTTGGTCTGGCGTTTGCGGAGCATTTTTTAACGCTCCGCAAACGCCGTATGTGCGGTTTAGCGGCAGTTGCTAAGCATTTGCTGAGCATTAAAAACGCCCTACAAACGCCTATAATGAAGTTTGAATGGTGTTACCGCACCGCAAACGCCGGCCGGGCATTTGCGGAGCGGCACCATAGACTAGAATAGGAGGCTTCAACACCTCCTGACTCGACCAGAGGCGTCCGTTTTGCCGCACCGCTACTGCTCCCGTTAGAACAGGTATGTGCACTAAAATTCATTTAGGTGCAGGGGCCGACTGACAACTCATGGGGCCCCCGGGCAATAGGGGATCATGGGGCCCCTGTGTCCTTTCCCACACTCAAAGCACACCCACAAAAGCCTATAAAAAGGTACCAGGGGCATTTCATGGGGCCCCATACTGACCCCAGGCCCTCGGGCAGGGCCCGAGTGTTCGAATGGTCAGTCCACCCCTGTTTAGGTGTATTTTTCCTGAAAATTTGCATTTGCACAAATATCTAAGTATTTTTTTCTTATTTAAAAATTGCCTTTGTTGTCAAGCAGATAAAGACTGTAAACTCTGCAGACTAAAGGATATACTATAAACTCTAATATGGGACTGTCCACATCAGATGACAGCAGCCTAGAGCTAACATTCTGACATTCTGAGCACACCGCCTGCACTTCTATCAGGTAATTGAATATCTGTCTTAGTAAAAATCACCCACCGCAGGGAAAGATGCAAGAAATGTGGGACCTTGTAGACCTTGTAGTGTATGAAATTTGTTGGGCAACTGTAAGGGGCACACTTTTTAGAGGATAAACTGGACAATTTTGGAGAAGAATCCATTTCTTTGCAATCGCTGACTTCCAGTCCGGATTTTCTCTGCAGAATGATGAAAGTGGGAAACGCATGATGACATAGAACGAAGACTAGTGGTTGTTACCCCAGGTTATCAGCCCCCTGCATTTGATGATGCATTTGAAGAGATCTGCCAATTTATCCGACTATCGCCTACTCTGATCACTTCTAAGCGATCTCAAAAAACCTCTCTTCAGGGAAGCCTATCCTGCCCTAATAATGGAATCTTCTATTCCTCCTACCAGTCCATCCCACACAGTTATTACTTTTTGTACCACTAGTCCCTCCCTCTTAGATTGTAAGCTCCAAGGAGCAGGGCCCTCCTAACCTTCTTGTATTGAACTGTATTGTTGCTGTATTGTCTCCCTTTATATTGTAAAGTGCTGAGCAAACTGTTGGCGCCATATAAATCCTGTATAATAATAATAATAATAATAATAATAATCTGCCAGCTGCAACCTTGGAAAGCTACTAAAGAGTTTTGCAGCAGAGCAATTTGAGTGGGGATGACTTTAAAGAAATGTAATACTGTAGTTCTTGGGGGCTAGAAAGGTAACATATACAGTCAGGGGCGGACTGACCATTTGGAAACTCGGGCACTGCCCGGGGTCAGTAAGGGGCCCCATGAGATGCCTCTGGTAACTTTTTCATAGGCTTTTTTGAGTTCAGGCAAGGATACAGGGGCCCCATGATCCCCTATTGCCCAGGGGCCCCATGAGTTGTCAGTCCGCCCCTGTATACAGTATTTGCTAACGAGGTTTGAGTGTATTTGGGAAGGGAAGAGGAACTCGTGAATGTTGGTTACTAAGTAGTCAATGCTTATCTTTTTCTCATTGGAATATGAGGTATGAGTTCCTACTTTTTAAAATATTTATTGGAATGCCATCTCAAATATTAGCATCTTGTGATCATTGTTGCGCAACAGTTTGCAGACCTCCACATCTGATATGGTATCTGGTCTACTGGAAATGATCAACTTTAAAGAAATTTAATATTTCTTGTGAGATAGGAAAGAAGGTAGTATTTGCTAAAGAAGTTTACTTGGGAAGGGAGGAGGAATGGTGAGAGGCATTTGGCTTACTAACTAACTTAACCACTTGCCGTCCGCCTACTGTTTTTAAACGGCAGGGCGGTGGCACTCCAGGGGCGGGTTGCTGTTCATAAACGGCACCTGCTATTTCTAGCTGTGCGCGCTCCCATCCGCAATCCAGTGCCCGCTGTGTCCCCCGGACACAGTGAAACACCAATCGTCGGACGGGACCTCTGTACGAGGTCCCGATCATGTGATCACTGATTGGCCAATCAGTGATCACATGCAAAGTAGTTAGCAAGATGTCACTTATGACATCATTGCTTACTACGTGTGAAATCTGTGAATGATCACAGAGGTCACATGGTACAAGGCTATTCACAACAGCATTGTACCGTGTGACAAGCTGTGACCAATCGCAGCTCACTCAGTACTTCTCAATGGCTGCAAGAATGCAGACAGAGAGAAAGAGAAATGAATGCTTTTACATCCTATATGGGTGTAAAAGCAATCACTGTAAAAAAAAAATCTTCATCACCCCCCACAAGTAGTACAGTGTCACCATGGTGACACTGTACTGCTAGGAATGTAAAATGGAAGTATCCTCCTGCGCTTAATATAGGTGAGGTCCCTAAAATAACAGCTGCTGTCACTCTACCTTAAACCATTAAGTTACCAATTGTATAACCTTAAATTAGTGAAGCGCTATAACAATAAATCTATACACGTATTATAGTGCCATCAATAAATAATAGTGCTTAGTAAACAGCAATTAATTAGACCTTTCTATAGATCAGTGAAACACTATAAATAATATCTATACCTAATTGGCATTAATAACTCCCAATGGTATATATAAAAAATAAACTAATCCCTCCATAATATAATTAGTGATAAATAATATGATACGTGATAAAAAATATAAATTATAATATATAATCACGTATCATATTATTTATCACTAATTATATTATGGAGGGATTAGTTTATTTTTTATATATACCATTGGGAGTTATTAATGCCAATTAGGTATAGATATTATTTATAGTGTTTCACTGATCTATAGAAAGGTCTAATTAATTGCTGTTTACTAAGCACTATTATTTATTGATGGCACTTTAATACGTGTATAGATTTATTGTTATAGCGCTTCACTAATTTAAGGTTATACTGTACTGCTAGGGTGACAGTATGTAAAAAAACAAAAACAAACAAAAAACATAAATAATAATATAAAAAAAATAAAATAAAAATGTAAAAAAAATGTTTAAAATTATAATTTTTGGTTATAAACTAATTTGGCGTATTTCTTTTTTTTACTAAAAAGATAACGGAATAACTTTTGGCCAAGATTTATGATAAAATATTATTTATTTGCAAACTTTTATAAGAAAAACACTTTTTTCAAAATTTTTGGACTTTTTCATTTATATAGCAAAAAAAAATAAAAATCCCAGTGGTGAATAAATACCACCAAAATAAAGCTGTATCTGTCTAAAAAAAAATGGTAAAAAATTCATATGGGTACAGTGTTGCATGACTATCATTGTCATTCAAAGTGTGATAGCTCTGAAAGTTGAAAATTGCCCCGGACAGGAAGGGGGTAAAAGTGTTCGGTCTGGAAGGGGTTGATGGTTATCATCTTCTACTAACTGGAGTATGAGATATGAGTGCCTGTTTCTTTTATTATTTATTGAAATACAATCTCAAATATTACCAAAGTGCATGTAAACACCATCACTAATCTCTCTTAAGAGAATTACCATGTTAATGTAGTTAAAAAGTTGTTTTCAACAATTTCCAACATGCAGCTATCATTAAAGTGATACCTGATGATCCCACTGTGAAGGTCCTTTTTCCTGTTATGACTCAACAGTCTGTTCCTGTCTCCTAATGTGTTCCTGCTTTGTCACCCTGTCAAATGATCTTCCAATGGAAACTACAATTGGCCTTTTTTAACACATGTTGTACAGTCAGGATCCACTATTGTCACCATCAGGACACCCACCCTAAGAAATTCCCTGCAGTCTTTGATGGAGTTCATGTTTAAAGACAAGAAGTGACTGCAAAGAACCTGCGACAGCATTGATATACAAAGGATGATAAATAAATGAAAAGCATGTTTTAATTTAAAAATGAAAGTTTTAGGTTATGATGTGCTTCAGCAAAATATCTGACATTCTTAGGATTTACTACATTTTTAAGCCCCACATGCCAGTCCATGGCAAAAGCAACGCCTCTAATAATACAGATCTTTAACTGCTTTCAAAGTAGTCATATAGTGGATTCCCAACTACATAGAAACCTATTTAATACAAGTCCAAATGTTATTGTTTTCAGTATAAATCACTGTGTAGCCAGACAGTGTTGGGCCCCCCTTTGCCTCAGAGCCCTGCAGAAGTCACATGGTCTGCCATGGCTATAGCTACACCCTTGCTTTGTTGGACCACACATAACAACAACCATCTTTTTTATTTGTTACCTTTTCAAAATGTTATTGTACTAAAGATTTCTGTGCATTTAAAGTGTTACTAAACCCACCAAAAGTAAAATCAGTCTGTATATGCAGTAAAGCATGCTTTAGAGCAGCGGTTCTCAACCTGTGGGTCGTGACCCCTTTGGGGGTCGAACGACCCTTCCACAGGGGTCGCCCAAGACCATCGGAAAACACATTTCCAATGGTCTTAGGAACAGAGACACCGCTCCTCTATCAGTCTCCAGGTGGGTCCGCCCACATGCAGCTACGCCCACATACGAGTACCCGGCGTGATGACATCCTCGCGCCAACCCCATCACATCACGTACAAATACAGGTGTATGTGACAGGGTTGACGCCATAATGTACTTATGTGGACCAGTCACACGTGTAAAAAGAGCAGCTACTGTGTAGAAAGCAGCTACTGTGTTGAAAGCAGCAGTATTGGGAGGAAAAACGATATTTCATGAATTATAATGCTTTAATTATGTTCAAATTGTAACAATGAAAACACATCCTGCATATCAGATATTTACATTACGATTCATAATAGTAGCAAAATTACAGTTATAAAGTAGCAGCGAAAATAATTTTATGGTTGGGGGGGTCACCACGACATGAGGAACTGTATTAAAGGGTCGCGGCATTAGGAAGGTTGAGAACCACTGCTTTAGAGACTTACTGTGGAACTTAAGGGGGTTAATCCTCTGCGTTGTGTAAAAATGCTGTTTGATCCTGACTCCTCTGATCCTCCCCTTCTTCCAGTGTCCCCCTCTTATCTCCTGTTAAGACATATCATGTGAAATCACTCTGCACATGCTCAGTTTGGTGTGTACTGTTACAGAGGGTTTTTTTTTTTTCTTCTTGGGAGAGTGCATGTGATCAGCACAGGGCCAATCAGCACTGTCCAGACAGAGGTCAGGGGTCCTGCATCTAGAGCAGAATGAAAACTCCTCCTAAAAGCTTTAACATGTGCTCAGCTGGACACTGATAGATGTCACAAGACTGCTCTAATTGCTCAGGAGAAAAGGTATTTAGCAGTTTATATTTACTAAAATAATTACACTTCCATGTAGTGTGTACTGTGGGAAACCAGATATAGTGAATGCAGGGTCCTGGGTTTAGTAACACTTTAATGTTACTGAGTTGCATTGAGAACAGAGTGTCCTGTATATGCCAGTAATAAATACTTATTTAGCACTAATACCTATATGCTGTATGACAGATGGATCTGGAAGCTGTGAATTTAAATGCAAATATGAAAATGAAGGCATGTAATTAGACACTTCCTTTAATTCATGAAGAGTGCCATGAGGTGTGATGCACTACACTCTATGACACTCTTTATGAATTAAAGGAAGTGTCTATGTTCATTTTCATATTTGCATTTAAATAAGCACCTTCTGGATTTGTCTGTGATACAGCATATAGATATTAGTGCTATGTAAGTAGTTATTTCTGGCATATACAAGACCAAGCCATATTTAATGACAGGATTACAAAGCACAGCCCTATCAGTTCAAAAGTGACATAAAAAGTAAAGATCCACTACCAATGTTGAACAAAGTTACTTCTATTGACAGTGATAAACTGGAACTATTGATGTCACTGTGAAGTTGTCATTATTATTATATTATTATTATACAGTATTTATAAAGCGCCAATGGTTCGCTCAGCGCTGTACATTACAAAGGGGGACAGAACATGTGACAGAACAATACCAATACAATGCAAAACATGAGGTGATTGAGGGCCCTGCTCTTTCGAGCTTACAGTCTAGGAGGGAGGGGATAGTGGCACAGGAGGAGATGGCTGTGGGGGATGGAGTGGTAGGAAGAGTGGAGGAGGTCTGCAGGTTAGCAGGGGGTGGGGTAGGCTTCCCTGAAGAGGTGGGTTTTCAGGGTGCGCCTAAAGGAGAGGAGAGTAGATGATAATCTGATGGGTTGGGGCAGGGAGTTCCAGAGGTTGGGTGACACCCTGGAGAAGTCCTGGAGGTGGGCATGGGAGGAGGAGACCAGGGAACTAGAGAGAAGAAGGTCTTGTGAGGAGCGGAGTGTGCGTGTTGGGCGGTACTTGGATATTAGGTCAGTGATGTAGTTCGGGGCAGTATGGTGGACGGCTTTGTACGTCAGTGTTAGGATTTTGAATTTGATCCGTTGCGCAATCGGAAGCCAGTGGAGGGATTGGCAGAGGGGGGTGGCGGAGATGGAGCGGTTGGAAAGGTGAATGAGTCTGGCAGCCGTATTCAGGATCGACTGAAACGGGGATAGCCAGCGGCGAGGCAGGCCAGTGAGGAGGGAGTTGCAGTAGTCGAGTCGTGATATGATGAGGGAATGAGGGTTATGTCAGAACATTGTGATTAGCTCCATCCTACCTGAGTTGCCACAAGTCTTGAGCAGCCCTGGGTCATATGGTCAAATAACGTTTTAATCCTAGGAAGTTTTGAGTTGCTGCTTGCAATTTTTGACTCTATTCTCAATACACTCACCTACCTCTGTTCTGCTGGAAAGGCTTCAGTAAATGAGAAGTGCTCATTGTCATGACCCGCAGTCGCTGCCACCAACAGGCGACAATCGCACAGCCGCGACTAACAGTAATACGTCACGCCCACGGCGTCAGACCCCAGACCTTCTCACCAAACTCGTGACCGAAGGGCCGGCCGATCCAAAACCGCGGTGTGACGCGCGTAACAAGGCCCCACCCAGCTGCACCCAGCACAGCGATTGCCCAGCTAATGGACTACAATCGGTGCCTAATTACGCAACTAACCCTTCTACTGCCACCACCACTTTTGTCGGAGACTGGGAAACTCCCGTTATCAAATATACACTATAATGATTGAAATATTGATCTATATAGCACAGCTCGCGGACCTGCTATACAGAGATATAACAAACAGTAGCGTCTCTTCAAAGGCAGGGATTCGTGAATTGCAAGTAAGCGCTTAGAAACAGTTTAACACTTTAAGAAAGAAAGATTTATTACTAAAAGCGTCAGACGGATGCAAATAAATATTTACAAAGAGATGTCACAAAAATATATATATATGTATATAAAGACACAGCAAGGAGATAATTAGGAAGATTACAGAGTTAAGTTACTTGCCCATATGCCTGGGTTTGCAAATCCAAGATGCAGAGCAGAAAGGTTCTTTAATCTCCTCTGCTATGATGTTACCTCGGAGATCTCTGAGTGTGTGTGAGTGTGACAAGCTCTAACTCTCTTGAAAGTCCCTCTCAAGGGGAGGGGGGGCTCTGACTACACGTTTTGGGAGTGGTCATTGGGGAACTCTAAACTAAACTACCAGCTTCATATCCCATGATATGAACCATACAGTTGACCTGAGGAATGTTCAGTTCTCGGGTCAGTTTGATAAGGTGTGGGGCTTACATAGCTTTGGGTGACCAAAGTGACACGTTCGTAGACAGCCTGTCTCCACTTCTCATGTCTTAGGTTGTTCCACATCATCTGCCAGGAGATAAAGTCTGCCTCACAGGAATGCAAGGGGGGGATGTGAGGAATGATTCAAGGAAGACCTCAAATACAGCAAGGAACAGGGGAACTCCGCTTCCAGCTCTGATGAGCTAGTTTGTTACAAAAGCAAAGGTTGAAGGAGAACTCCGCTTCCAGCTCTGAGGAGCTAGTTTGCTACACTCATGTCCAGCTTCTTTTCAACTGGCTAACCAGAATATATTTCTTCAAACATTTTGAAACCTAATCCAGACGTAACTGCAATATGTGATGTAGGAACATAACATCTGCAATGGGTAATGCTGTTGCTCCCAGGAATGATTCTGATTGCTTGCTTCATTTAACAAAGCAAATTATAAAAAAGGTAAAATCTCATGCAATCCTATGGGCAACATTAGCTTCATTTTTTTTTAAAATCAGTCATACTGGTTAAATGTATGAAGGTTGACTACACAAGATCCACTCTGACAAGCAGGCATGTATGAAGTCCAGCAATTCACAGCTGCTATGTCCTTGTACAGACAAGGGCTGTCAAAGGTCTGCACTTGCAGGAACATCTGTAATTTTGCATGACATTACCTATGTAGATGTTCTAGTGTCATCTTTTCAGTAATCTCCATCCCTTTCATTTGAAGCACTGTGGGTGTTTTCTTTCATGTGTAGCTAGTTAAACTTGTTGCCTACCATAACATACAGTCATGGCCGAAATTGTTGGCACCCTTGATATTTTTCCTGAAAATCAAGTATTTCACACAAAAAAGGTATTGCATTAACACATGTTTTGCTATACACATGTTTATTCCCTTTGTATGTATTGGAACAAATATAAAACAGAGGCAGAAAAGCAAATATGACATAATGTCACACAAAACCCCAAAAATGGGCTGGACAAAAGTATTGGCACCCTTAACTTAATATTTGGTTGCACACCCTTTGGAAAACATAACTGAAATCAGTCGCTTCCTATAACCATCAATAAGCTTCTGACACCTCTCACCCGGAATTTTGGACCACTCTTCCTTTGCAAACAGCTCCAGGTCTCTCTTATTGGAAGGACACCTTTTCCCAACAGCAATTTTAAGATCTCTCCACAGGTGTTCAATGGGATTTAGATCTGGGCTCATTGCTGGCCACTTCAGAACTCTCCAGCGCTTCTTTGCCATCCATTTCTGAGTGCTTTTTGACGTATGTTTGGGGTCATTGTCCTGCTGGAAGACCCAGGATCTTGGACGCAAACCCAGCTTTCTGACACTGGGCCCTACAGTGCGACCCAAAATCCTTTGGTAATCCTCAGATTTCATGATGCCTTGCACACAGTCAAGGCACCCAGTGCCAGAGGCAGCAAAACAACCCCAAAACATCATTGAACCTCCACCATATTTTACCGTAGGTACTGTGTTTTGTTCTTTGTAGGCCTCATTCCGTTTTCGGTAAACAGTAGAATGATGTGCTTTACCGAAAAGCTCTATCTTGGTCTCATCTGTCCACAAGACGTTTTCCCAGAAGGCTTTTGGCTTACTCAAGTACATTTTGGCAAACTGTAGTCTTGCTTTTTTATGTCTCTGTGTCAGCAGTGGGGTCCTCCTGGGTCTCCTGCCATAGCGTTTCATTTCATTTAAATGTCGACGGATAGTTCGCGCTGACACTGATGCTCCCTGAGCCTGCAGGACAGCTTGAATGTCTTTGGAACATGTTTGGGGCTGCTTATCCACCATCCGGACTATTCTGCGTTGCAATCTTTCATCAATTTTCCTCATCCGTCCACGACCAGGGAGATTAGCTACAGTGCCATGGGTTGCAAACTTCTTGATAATGTTGCGCACTGTGGACAAAGGCAAATCTAGTTCTCTGGAGATGGACTTGTAACCTTGAGATTGTTGATATTTTGCCACAATTTTGGTTCTCAGGTCCTCAGACAGTTCTCGTCTCCTCTTTCTGTTGTCCATGCTTAGTGTGGCACAGACAGACACACAATGCAAAGGTTAAGTGAACGTCTCTCCTTTTTATCTGCTTTCAGGTGTGATTTCTATATTGCCCACACCTGTTACTTGCCCCAGGTGAGTTTACAGGAGCATCACATGCTTGTAACATTCTTATTTATCCGCAGTTGTGAAAGGGTGCCAATACTTTTGTCCAGCCCATTTTTGGAGGTTTGTGTGACATTATGTCGAATTTGCTTTCTTTCCTCCCTTTTTTTGTTTTGTCCCAATACACACAAAGGGAATAAACATGTGTATAGCAAAACATGTGTTAATGCAATACGTTTCGTGAGAAATACATGATTTCCTGGAGAAATATCAAGGGTGCCAACAATTTCGGCCATGACTGTATGTATGTGTAACTGGTATTTCATCAACATGTAAGTTGGAAACAGGGGCAGACTGACAACTCATGGGGCCCCCGGGCAATAGGGGATCATGGGGCCCCTGTGTCCTTGCCCAAACTCAAAAAAGCCTATGAAAAAGGTACCAAGGGCATCTCATGGGGCCCCCTATTGACCCGGTCCCTCGTGCAGTGCACGAGTTTCCAAATGGTCAGTCCGCCCCTGGTTGGAACCGAACTTTGTAAGAAAAAGTTTCAATCTCTTTCTTTATAAGGTAGTTCTGGCAGCAGTACCTTCCAGCTGTATCCTTTACTCTCCCTAGCTTCTGATAGGAAAATGACAGTGCAGTGAAGGGAAGACTGGTTTGAAAATATCTGTTATTTGAAATGTCATTCATTTATTGAGTCCTTTATTATCAACTTTTCTGTGTATACGCCCTTGGTTACAACAGAAAATCAGATGTGGTGGGGTTAATAAACTGCAAATAGATAGCTCTTAAGGTACCATCCTCAAAATTAAGAGCAGGAATATACTTTTGTGGCAAAATGAGAAATGAACTATGGGATTTTAAATGCACCTTATGTAACCAATTTAACAACAATAGTCATTTAAAATAAAATGGGGTTGATTTACTAAAGCTGGAGTGTGGAAAATCTGGTGCTGCACAGAAACCAATCAGCTTACAGTTTTTCTTTAGATAGGTGCTGTGCAAATACAATATAAATATATATATAGGTAGCCAGAATCAAACTAATGCAGGCCATAGACGGGACGTTTATCGGCCGTGTTTTCGTCCGATAAACGAAACATCATTCATTCGTTAAACCAACGTAACCACCAATTATTATGAAAATCGTCCGACCAAGTCATAAAAATCATGACATACAGTTGCAAGAAAAAGTATGTGAACCCCTTGGGATTACGTGGAGTTTTGCATGAATTGGGCATAAATGTGCTCTGAACGTCATCTAAGTCACAACAATAGAAGAACACAGTCTGCTGAACATAATACTACACAAACATTAGATGTTGCCATGATTTAATTGCACATAACATGTAAACATTCACAGTGCAGGGAGGAAAAAGTATGTGAGGCCCTAGCTTAATGACTTCTCCCAGAGCTAATTGGAGCCAGGAGTGAGCCAACCTTGACTCCAATCAGTGTGATGATTTTGGATGTTTTGCTGACAGCTGTCCTGCCCTTAAAAAACACACACCTGTTTTGGGTTTACTGGTTTCAAGAAGCACTGTCTGATGTGAACCATGCCTCGCAGAAAAGAGCTCTCAGAAGACCTACGATCAAGAATTGTTGACTTGCATGAAGCTGGAAAGGGTTACAAAAGTATCTCCAAAAGCCTTGATGTTCATGTGTCCACGGTAAGACAGACTGTCTACAAATGGAGAAAGTTTAGCACTGTTGCTACTCTCCCTAGGCGTGGTCGTCCTGTAAAAATGGCTGCAAGAGCACAGCGCAGAATGCTGCATGAGGAAAGGAAGAATCCCAGAGTGTCAGCTAAAGACCTACAGATATCTCTGGCACATGCTAACATTTTTGTTGACACATCTACAATAAGGAAAACATTAAACAAGAATGGAGTACATGGGAGGACACCACGGAGGAAGCCATTGCTGTCCAAAAAGAATATTGCAGCACGTTTGAAGTTTGCAAAAGAGCACCTGGATGTTCCACAGCATTACTGGCAAAATATACTGTGGACAGATGAAACCAAGATTGAGTTGTTTGGGAAGAACACACAACACTATGTTTGGAGAAAAAAAGGCACAGCACACCAACTATACAGAGAGCCTGACGGAATGAACATCACAATCGTTTCGTGCACACTTGTCCCAAACTTAAGGCATCTGATGTAGATTGCACCTATTCAGGTGCTAGGTTATCCTAATATATATTAACCAAATAAAGTCCATATATAGCCAATATATTGGAGATACCCAATCAGAAGCAGTGAATCTCTACTTAATGAGCCCGGATATGGCAGCCATCACTTCCTGAAGATGCCGCTGGGCGAAACGTACGTCAAAGCGTGATTCCCTCACTTCTGGGTCCGGGGATGTGACATCCGGCCCCAGCGAGAGTGAGGCTTGGAGCGCACGTTGGCCATTTTCGGTATTCACAGGCTGTACACACTGTTGCCAGTATACTAGGCACCGCCACATGTGAGTGCATATCTGTTTTTTATTCTGTTTTTTATTCTATTGCCACAATAAATGCTACACTCAGAACTATTTAAAATCTTTTGGTTTATTTGAGCGTCTTGGCACTATTCCTCATAAGGAAAGGAAAATTCCACATTGAGTATTCAGGTAAATTAAAGAGTTTGTTGTTAACCTACAATGCCATACCACTGGGCTTGTTCTGTGGAGAGCTGATGAAGGGGAGGAACACCCTAGGAATACCAGAGGTGGATGGTCCAATATACTATCAAACAATGCACTGTGGTTCAAAAGGACTGTCACGTATTTGCACAGCGCATGTCTATTCAAAATTATTGTTTGCACAAAGTGATTATCCATTTTTTAGAGGCAGCTGCAAGTTTATAGTTCTGTTACTAGAAAGCTTTATTAGGCGCCATAATATTTTTTTTCATTTTTACAGTTTTTCTTTGTCAAAGCCTAACTGAAAAACCTGAAGTTAGAAACTGATTGGCTACCATGCACAGCTGCACAATATTTTGCACTCTCCATTTTTAGTAAATCAGTGCCAATGTTTATTAATAATACACATTAAAATCTTGTATAACATATACACTTAAAACTGGTCATCCAGGGTTACATATTTGCTATGATTACATGTTTACAGCGTGACATGTCAGTGTGTTTCGTGATAGTCACTTCTTCAGGGTAAATGCCTTGACTAACACAAAATGTGTTCATATTTCACGCAGTATACATGTATTCATTGCAAATATGGTGAAACCCTTGGTTGACCATTTCATTGGTGAAACCCTGGTTGACCATTTCATTGGTGAAACCCTGGATGACCATTTCATTGGTGAAACCCTTGGTTGACCATTTCACTGGTGAAACCCTGGATTACCATTTCATTGGTGAAACCCTTGGTTGACCATTTCATTGGTGAAACCCTTGGTTGACAATTTAATTGGTGAAACCCTTGGTTGACCATTTCATTGGTGAAACCTTTGGTTGACCATTTCATTGGTGAAACCTTTGGTTGACCATTTCATTGGTGAAACCTTTGGTTGACCATTTCATTGGTGAAACCTTTGGTTGACCATTTGATTGGTGAAACCCTTGGTTGACCATTTAATTGGTGAAACCCTTGGTTGACCATTTCATTGGTGAAACCTTTGGTTGACCATTTCATTGGTGAAACCTTTGGTTGACCATTTCATTGGTGAAACCCTTGGTTGACCATTTAATTGGTGAAACCTTTGGTTGACCATTTCATTGGTGAAACCCTGGATGACCATTTTTAAGTGTATATGTTATACTCTGATTTTAATGCGTAGTAACAGCTTCCCAACCGCCCTATGGCAGAACTACTGCTACATGGTGGCAGGGCTGCACAAAAGCACGCATATATACATGATTTTGCATTTCCAGGTAGGGGGCATGCACATGCTGCCCTACCCATGCCGCCATTGGCGGCTACAGATGTCGATCACCGGGTCTCGGCTGGAGTTTCCCTGCTGGCACCCGGCGATCACCGAGGAACAGAGACAGGGGAGAGACCTGTGTCTAAACAACACAGGTCTCTCTCCTGCCAGCAGTAACATGCTGCTGTGTATTTCTCTGCACAGCAGAGAAATACACAGCAGTATGTTTCCCTAGTAAATCACACGCAACACACAAAGTAACATAGCACACAGTTAACCCTTTGATCGCCCAGATGTTAACCCCTTCCTGCCTTGTGTCATTAGTACAGTGTCAGTGCTTTTTATTAGCAATGATCATTGTATTAGTGTCATTGGGATGTCAGTGGCAGTTAGTCAGTCCCTCCCCCAGTGTCAGAATGCGCCGCTATAAGTCGCTGATTGCTGCCATTACTAGTATATATAATTAAAAATAAAATTCCAGTATATATACCACCATTTGTAGACGCTATAACTTTCAGGTAAACTGATTAATTTACATGTACTGGGCTTTTTTTTAGCAAAGACATGTAGCAGAATACATTTTGGCCTAAATGTATGACGAAATTTGATTTTTAAAATTTTTTTACTTGATATGTTTTATAGCACAAAAATAGTTTTTTTTTCAAAATTGTTGGTCTTTTTTTGTTTATAGCTCAAAAAGAAAAATGCACAGGTGATCAAATACCACTGAAAGAAAGAGCTCTATTTGTGGGAAAAAAGGACAAAAAAATCATTTGGGTGCAGCATTAGTTAAATTAACGCAGCACCGCATCGCAAAAAAATGGCCTGGTCAGGAAGGAGGTAAATCCTCTGGAGGCACTGTTGACTGTTGTGGTTAAAATGGCTCATTTAAAATCTCATAATTAATTTTTCATGTCATTATGAAGGTGTTTACTTAATCTGTATATGCAATTCCTCTGCTAATGGTTAGAAACCATTACTTGCAACTATAGTGGCAATGGTAAACCACATCTGTGCAATTTATGTTAGGACAAATACCTGTAGTCACCTAAAGGTTTGCATGTGACAAGGAACAATGCAGGAGCACCATAGGGAGAGAGCATCACGTGTGAGAAAATGACTGAACAAAGATGATCAGGGCAGGATCACTAGGTATATATTTATTGAAGGCTGTAGATCAGGGGCGGACTGACAACTCATGGAGCCCCCGGGCAATAGGGGATCATGGGGCCCCTGTGTCCTTGCCCAAACTCAAAAAAGCCTATGAAAAAGGTACCAGGGGCATCTCATGGGGCCCCCTACTGACCCCCCAGGCAATAGGGGATCATGAGGCCCCTGTGCCCTTGCCCAAACTCAAAAAAGCCTATGAAAAAGGTACCAGGGGCATCTCATGGGGCCCCCTACTGACCCCGGGCCCTCGGGCAGTGTCAGAGTTTCCAAATGGTCAGTCCGCCCCTGCTTCTGGATGACATCACAACAAGGGTGCCGAGATTCCGGTACAGAGAGACCATTTCGGCAGCTCTACCTGATCCCGGAGCTTCCCCCTATGGTCATCCAGTAGCATTACATCTTTGCACCTTACAAGAGATACCAGTTTCAAAGGTTTACCCAAAACCAATCAGCTAAGTATCAGGGCATCCATACAATGTATTAATGTCGATTTATTTCATGTGCATTAGGAAGCACTATTGCAGGCCTTATTGACTATAGGAATCGTAATTTGTAATGGGAACTATGGCAGTGCCTGAGTTTCCAAATGGTCAGTCTGCCCCTGCTGTAGATTTAAAAGAATTGAGATACCTCTGAAATTACACACACAAGATATAGATTACTTTTTAGTGGTTTGTATTAGATCTCCAATTAGGGTGTTCTAAAGCAACTAACTGAAGGTGGTGACAGGTTATATTTTGAGATATATGGCCTTTGTCTTGGTTTGTGATGGGTTGGGCAGTTCTGCAGTCTAAGTTTAGCAGACTGGGAAGAATGATTTAGGCATCAGAAAGGATTCAAGTAATAAAAGCTTTTTTGTTAAACAGCCTTTGTTACTGGTTACATTACATTTCTTTGTATGTAGCCTCTTGCATTCTATGTATTTTTCACTGAATGAAAAAAAAAAAAAAACATTGCCCCAGGGAAATGCTTTAATCTGCAATATTTGAGAAACAGATGGCAACAAAAGGAACATTAAATGTGTAAAAAATGTTTCAAGGATAGTTATACTATATATGTTAATGAAACAGGGAGCATTTGATTGCTCGCATAGGATTTAGATTACATTCCAAGAACAGTATCAGCTTTTCTGATAACCTTTTGCAGGCTTATACACAACTGGTCTTACTCAGTAAATAGGGTTTCTCATTTGCGTATGGTTATGTTTAGTAACTAATTGAAAATCAATTATAATTCCTCATGTATACATTACAGGCAGGGGCGGACTGACCATCTGGAAACTCTGGCACTGCCCGAGGGCCCAGGGTCAGTAGAGGGCCCCATGAGATGCCCCTGGTACCTTTTTCATAGGCTTTTTTGAGTTTGGGCAAGGACACAGGGGCCCCATGATCCCCTATTTCCCGGGGGCCCCCGGAGTTGTCAGTCCGCCCCTGATCTACAGCCTTCAATAAATGTATACCTAGTTATCCTGCCCTGATCATCTTTGTTCAATCATTTTCTCACATGTGATGCTCTCTCCCTATGGTGCTCCTGCATTGTTCCTTGTCACATGCAAACCTTTAGGTGACTACAGGTATTTGTCCTAGGGGCCCCATGATCCCCTATTTCCCGGGGGCTCCAGGAGTTGTCAGTCCGCCCCTGATTACAGGTACTTATATAGCACCGTCAATTTACACAGCGCTTTTACATAAAGTATATATTGTACATTCACATCAGTCCCTAACCCCCAAGGAGCATACAATCTAAGGTCCCTAACTCACATTCATACATACACATACTAGGGCCAATTTAGACAGGATCCAATTCACCTCCCAGCATGTCATTAGAGTGTGGGAAGAAAGTGGAGTACCCAAAGGAACCCCACACAGGCACAGGGAGAACATGCAAACTCCAGGCAGGTAGCGCCATGGTTGGGAATTGAACCAACGACCCTAGTGCTGCTAGGCAGCAGTACTAACCATACAAGTACTGTACCTGTAATACATAAATATCTAATAATTTTAAATAATTTCTTTGCTTCTGCACTTAAGATTAAACTAGGAACACAGTTAAAACTTTTATTTTGGATAGAAAAATGTAGGGTTATAACCCTTGCCAGATTTTTCCATCTATGTTCTATTGGGGATTTCTTCATTTCTTGTCCCATAACTAAAACAGGAAACGAGGGGAAATTCCTCCAAGGTGAGGAAATTCCCGGTTGTCACCATGAGATTGCCTCTTGAGGGATTAAGAAATAATTTTTTTTCCCCTCGCTGGAGCAAACTGGATCATGCTTTATTTGGTGGGGGGGGGTTGCCTTCTACTGGATCAACTGTGGGAATAGGATATATTCCAAAGATGAACAAAACAGAACCAACGCTCAAATCTTCATGCAAACCAAGAACATGTCAAAATGCCAACCGAAGAGGTGCTGCCCTTCTGAGATTGGGTAATCTGGCCACTAGTGGAAAAAAAACAAACAAGGGCGCACTCTCATCGTGCATTACCGTGGTAATCCACCTATTTATTAATAAAAAAGGATTATATACTCACAAACCAACGTGATAAAAAGCAGTAAGGCGGTCCACAAAAACAGTCACAATATGGCTGTGTCTAGTGATGCGGATAACTAACGCATTTCGGGAGCTGTACCCCCTTCCTCAGAGCTTGGAATAGGATAGTATATATGAAGGTATATATGAGTGTGTGCGTGGTTGTTATTTTAATGTTGGTTAAACTGGATGTCTTTTTTCAACCAGATTAACTATGTAACTAGTGCTCCCACTGGAAGAATTCCCCTCTATTTCTGTTCTGGTAAGCACCTAATAACATTTTTTTCACTTCCAGTGATATAGAAATAGGACAAATTGAGAGGATGAGTCTTCCTAACGGGTACAGATAGAAATAAAAACCTGACAGATGTTCTAATCCCTCTCCATCCCATACAAAATTAAAAAAAAGAAAATGTGTCTTTAGGTATAAGCATTTAGAAAAAAAACTAATTATGAAATATTCGGCTTCAAGCTGATAATCTTACACAGAATTTAGCAAGCTCTAATCACAAGCAAATCAAATGGGTTCACCTAAAGCAGAACTAAACCCTCCTAAACTTTGCAGCAAAGGAAGATACCATCCTGGCCTTTGTTTGATCTACAATTGCCACAGTGTTGTATATGAGATCAGTTATGACACAAGCAGGGGCGGACTGACCATTTGGAAACTCGGGCACTGCCCGAGGGCCTGGGGTCAGTAGGGGGCCCCATGAGATGCCCCTAGTACCTTTTTCATAGGCTTTTTTGAATTTGGGCAAGGACACAGGGGCCCCATGATCCCCCTATTGCCCGGGGGCCCCATGAGTTTTCAGTCCACCCCTGGACACAAGCCATTTGTTGGTTTGACAGTTTAGTTGAGAGCCCAAACAAATTGACAGTAGTTATCATGGCATGCCTTGAATGGAGCTGTTTTGAAAAACAGTTAAATCAGTGGGTTAAGTTCCAATTTTAAATCTAGGGGTTTAATTCCACTTTTTTTTCCCCATAAAAGTTTATTAATGAAATACAGAATGACACATGAAATATGCAAATGAAGTGGAGACAAGACAATTGGCAATGTTTAAAACATGAAACATGAAAAAAAAAGGAATGAAATGCAAAAATATGGATAGTATTAATATACTAAGTAGCGACAGGGATATGCTTGTAATACTCAGGCGTTATTATAAAGCGATTTGGAGGATTGTGGCGCCGAACCTCCTTTAAATATATCTCGATGTGTAGGTCTGTAAAGGAAGGGAGGATAGATGCGGAGCATATGTAAAAGGCATTGCTACATTCTTAAAATGATAGAGGTATCTGAATACGAATGTAAATTGTCGTGAGGGCCGCTTACAAAAATAAGAGAGGTATGCTATCACCATGCCAGATACTCCTTTGATGAGTACCTAAGATGTCTAAGAGCATGTAAGAAGAGGAAAAAGAGAGAAGAAAAGATGAGAGCGAGAAAAAGAAAAAAAAAAAGGGGGGGGGGGAACTGGAAAGGGATAAAGTAAGGGGGGAGGTAACGTGCTAATTCCACTTTAACTGATGTCCTTGTCAGCAATCTTCAGACTTCATGTTGCTGGCCCAGAATCACAGATATGTCAGTAGCACCTTAGAGACTGCAGTTTATCAGTAGTGATACCACCACACTTACCTGAGCACTATGATTCTCTTGAAGAATACAATGCCATTTAATGATTCCACTTTGGATTTTATCAGGTAACAGTGATGTATAGTCAACTGTCTGAAACAATTAGTTTCCAAAACTCATTAGTGCTTCTATTCAATATTTTACAAAAGGCAGAATGTTCATTTTCATAATACCACATTATAGGCTTAGTTCATACAGCAACACACCAGGATAAGGATACTTATTGTTTAAGAGTGTTAGTTATTTTCAGCTCAAAGAGATTTAGAAAATACAATCACTAGCTAACATAAAGATAAAACAAGTGCTCAGCCATAGTTCCCATTACAAATTACGATTCCTATAGTCAATAAGGCCTGCAATAGTGCTTCCTAATGCACATGAAATAAATCGACATTAATACATTGTATGAATGCCCTGATACTTAGCTGATTGGTTTTGGGTAAACCTTTGAAACTGGTATCTCTTGTAAGTTGCAAAGATGTAATACTACTGGATGACCAGAGGGGGAAGCTCCGGGATCAGGTAGAGCTGCCGAAATGGTCTCTCTGTACCGGAATCTCGGCACCCTTGTTGTGATGTCATCCAGAAGCAGGGGCGGACTGACCGTTTGGAAACTCGGGCACTGCCCGAGGGCCCGAGGTCAGTAGCAGGCCCCATGAGATGCCCCTGGTACCTTTTTCATAGGCTTTTTTGAGTTTGGGCAAGGACACAGGGGCCCCATGATCCCCTATTTCCCGGGGGCCCCATGAGTTGTCAGTCCGCCCCTGCTAATATATGCTGTAAAGCAGGGGTGGACTGACCATTTGGAAACTCGGGCACTGCCCGAGGGCCCGGGGTCAGTAGGGGGCCCCATGAGATGCAAAAAAAAAGGGGGTTTGTGAAAAGAGATTCACAGAAAAGCGGCTACATTATGAACAGACCGTGACACTCAGAAAATTTTTTAAAAAATTATGCTTTATTACACAGATATAAATATGACATATGGGCATTCGCCCTGGTTTACCATCACCTTAGTATGAGACAATAACACACAGACCTAAAACCATATAAAATGACATCAAGACCGGTCTAAATGTATGTGCAACAGAGAAAGTGACTGCAAGAGTCTAATATCTCTGTAGTACAAACACATAGGTAAACACTTCCTAAAAGAGGTGTATCCAAAAATTATACCATAGGTATACCACAATATTAAATAATGAATTTACACCAATATCATAATGGTGAATCCCGAACAGGGAATCCAAAAATTATACTATGGATATACGTATATCACATGTATGAAATGCAGTAAGCACAATAAGCGTGAAGAGGGGAACAGTAAGCCTCAGGCCTGTTTGGAAAAAGACATAAATGTCAAATATATGATGCAATACATTCCTGTGCCGGCACACGTGGTTGGGGCCCGTTCATCTGTAATGTGAACAGCTGTATCATAAAGCTCTTGAATGGAAATAAGCCCCATTTATTCCCAGGATGGGAGAAAGGTGCAGATTGCAGCACTCTGCTTGAAATGGTATCTTCACCACTATATGTGGACTACACACCACCCTTTGTAGGAAAAGCAAGACATATCCCAAGGAATCTTCTGCCTGTTGAACTATATGCGGTATGTCCTGTATCCTACACAAAGCACCATAATGTCCCCATCCTGTAGTGAAACAAATAATGTGGGAAGTCACTGACAGAGCTTGCACTCAATAAGATATGTAGGTCATATTGATCACAGAGGACCGTATATCTAATGTCCTGTAACAATCCACTCACCACCTGTGCCGTGGATAAAGGGAATGAAAGAGATGTCCTTCATGGATATTGCCAAACACGGCCACAGAGGCCCAGGAACAACCGCTGACATCCGCCGATATACCGCGGGTTCCAGCCCCCTCTCAGCGCCTGTACTGCTCACGCTTGCCTCATGGCATGTGAAGATGGCTTCCTCCTTATGGGTCAGCGTGCGTTCCACCTAGTGCGCATGACCGGAAGTGACGTATCTGACGTATGTTGTTGGTGCCAGACAGGCTGGTCTGAGTATTTAAAAAACTGCTGATCTATTGGGATTTTCACACACAACCATCTCTAGGGTTTACAGATAATGGTCCAAAAGAAAGGAAATATCTTGTGGGTGGCAGTTGTGTGGATGAAAATGCCTTGTGGAGGTCAGAGGAGAATGGGCAGACTGGTTGCTGCAACATTCAGATGGTAGGGTCAGACTTTGGCGTAAACAACATGAAAGCATGGATCCATCCTGCCTTGTATCAATGGTTCAGGCTGGTGGTGGTGTCATGGTGTGAGGGATATAATCTTGGCACTTGCAAGGTGTACCTAATAAAGTGGCTGCTGAGTGTATTTAGTGTATCATAACTTATAAGAGAGTGGAGCAATGTGAAGAAAACCAATGTTCAGATTACAATAGGGAATTAGACCTGAGATATGATGTTGAAGAAAAGGAGAAATCTGCTAAGAATTAATCGGTTTTCATTATCCATGTTTATACAGGTATTGGGGGTAGTGAGGGAGATTCCATGACAACTCCACACCATTACTGTCATGTGGAGCAGCATTAATGGCAAGAGACAAATGGCCAGGTCAAGCTTAAAACTTTAGTCAGAAAATTAAGTCCTGCTATATCACTTCAGCCTAGCCCCCTTTTGTAGGTATCGCTACGTAAAACATTAAAAATAAGTGCCTATACTGTGAAAAATTCAGTAATACGCTGGGGTTGATTTACTAAAACTGGAGAGTGCAAAATCTGGAGCAGCTGTGCATGGCAGCCAATCAGCTTCCAGGTTTTCTGTTGTCAATGGTTAGTTGAACAAGCTGAAGTTAGAAGCTGATTGGCTACCATGAACAGCTGCACCAGATTTTGCACTTTCCAGTTTTAGTACATGAACCCCACTGTCTCACCCTGCTCTGCACATGCTCAGTTGCTCTCTATTTTTAAGCACTGTGATGAAAATGTAGAGGCCGATCAGCTTACAGCCTAAAACTGTATTGCTGTTCGGGTGCTCTGGGCTCCAGTAAAATGGCAGCCTCTGGCAAGAAGAAACAGGAACAATGCTGGAGACAATTTACAGCACACACTAATTTTGGTAGCATCATTATTAATGTGGAATGTATGGTTCTTGCTAAAGGTTATTTAAATCAAAAACTCTATAAATCCCCAAAGAAAAGTAAAAATTTCACCCTTGAAAGTGCAAATATCATAAACCTTTTCTATAACCTTCTTACCCTCAAATCCTACCCCGCAATCTCAAAACTAGCAAAATGTCCATAATAAAGTCAAAAATCCAAAATTGCAAAAATCCAAAAATAATAGTCCACACTCTCCAATCTTCCAACTGTGAAAATGTCCGATTCTTCACTCCAATCCAAAATACCTCAAAAAAATATAAACTAGATATAGTGCATTATCTTTCACACTATAATATATGTGATATCATGCAACAACACTAGTGATGTAAAATATAATAAATTAGCATCAACACGTGAAGTGAAAATCCACACAACTCCACTAGTGATCTTGTGAAACAACCACTTCAATACGTGAAATGCCACAAATACACAATTAGTGATCAGTGAGAAATTGTGCAAGATCAAATAGGTGCCACCACTCTGCGTTTAGGATAATATACTATTACCCTCTTTCAGCTTGCACAAGCGTTGTAAAATCCCCATATGCCAGATGGTTTTCCTCTAATGGGAGTATGCAGATAGCTTTCCTCTAATGGGAGTAAACAGTGGAATCCCCGGTTCCTCATGCAGCAATGGGCATTGGGATCCCCGTTCCTCACAGGGCAGAGAAGAGCAAACTCAGTGGAGTAATATGTATAAAAACACAAACTTATTCACCGCTTACATTACAAAAAGTACCGTCCATCCTAAATTCAGTCCGTCCTATGCTGAGACCATATCCAAAATGGCCGCGCTGCTCCTTCCGGTTTTGCGTCTGACGTCACGACCCTGACGCGTTTCGTCACTTCCGACTTTTTCACAAGGGAAGTGCTAAAGGTTGTTTATGGGTAAAGTCCCATTTTAAGATGTAAATTCTCATCCTTGTTCTCCGAGCAGGACTACCACTTGTTTCTGACAGTAAGGGTGCATTCCCATCTCTTCATAGTCTGGAATGCAGATTATTGCGTGTTTGAATTAGAATTTTATTTGCAATTTTAGTCCTTTGAGCATGCAATGCTGACCATGCTTTGTGCATATTCAGTGCATTGTGTTTTTGAAGGAAACTACATCCTTAGTGTTGATGAAGTCGTTTCTAGTCACAATTTTCAAAAACACACGAAAAGCACATGTACATGTGCTGACTTATACCTAACAGGGCTCTTAACCACTTATTTCTCTGAATAAAATATAATAAAAAAATAATTTTTCAATGCATGCACTTTAAAGCCAAATTCCTGGGCTCACCCCTCCCACAGCTCAGTGGTCTTCCCACAGCTCAGCCCCCCACCCTCCCAACCTCCACATACACACACCATCTGCATGTTCTGCTCTTCTTATTATGTTTACCTTTTTGAGGTCTTCAGACCATCTTATGACAGCTTCCTCTTCAGATCTTCTGCTATGCTGAGTGGTCCTCAGTGCAGGAAATGGCACTTCTGTGATGACATCAGCACTGTTCTCTGCATGTGAGTGCAGGGCATTATGGCATCCGGCACTTACAGGATGTCTCCAGTCTTCTAGGTTAAATGATGTTGGGCGTCATTCAACCCAAAAGACTAAAAACGTTTTGTGGCAGAAAGAAATTACTGCTGGGGACAGTGCTGGAAAGGTGAGTATTGCTGCCAGAGTTGCCTTGTTTTTTAGGCTGACAAAGGATTAATGAAAAATTTTCTGGAGTTGGGCTTTAAACCCTAACATCATGTCATACCTAAGTAAGACTGAGGAAAACCACTGGCATAGGAATGCTTATGTGAACATTATCTCCATCCTTTGCTGAGATACTGATTTTGGTGGTCCAAAAACCATCTAGACCTACAGCAAATTTTAATCATTTTCCCACATTTACAGGTCTTATGCTGTTTCTGCAAAAAATGACACTGGGCTTGCAAAATCTAGCTTACCCTTTATGTTACAGGCAGATGTGATCTGCCTCATGTAAGAAAAAAACCTCTATGAGTGACCCTCTGTTGCATCTCTGTTGGGGATTTATAAAGGAGTGAAACTGTGCAGGAGCAAGTGTGGTGGGCTCAGGAGAGGCATCATCATCTTCTTTGCAGAGAACGATGAAGAAATTACACAAATAAAATTGCTATGTAGTTTCTTAAATAAAGTTGCTATGTATTTTGCTGCCAGTATGTCAGAAAACAGATTTATTTTGTTGGCAGCATGTTAGAACTGAGATTAAGTCTGGCTAGGCTGCGTAGGATATAATGTGTTTGTTTTGTGACCACAGGTAGTCAACCACTGGATAAGGATTGTCTTGGCTGCAGGCAATGTATTGTACTTGTTACCCAACAACAGGCAACACTTATTTGTAATTACATTATTCTCTTTAATGCTGTCTTTTGCAAGGAGATGCAGTGCATTTTGTTGGTCACCTGTCTAAAAAGAGGCAGCAATTATATTTTTATGAAAAGTAGCATCGTTTTTTTCTTTCTTTGATAGTTAGGCCCCTCTCCTGCCCATTGCTTTGCTACTCCAGTTCCACCTTGTTTCAGCACCAATTAGAATCTGTTATATGCAAACATTATTAATAAAACAAGCCCCTAATAACCTCAGTAGCTGCAGGCACTTTGGAGTAATTCATCCCCAAAGTTTACAGAAAGAACACTTTTACTTTATCTCAGGAGCTACTGTAGTTTTGCTCCTCTGCAGGTATAGTTTTGAGACCTGACAGGAATGACTTCACTGCTTATTTTGTGAAATTTTAAGATAAATTACTCCTTGTTACCTGCAGCTATGGAGGTAAACAAGGGTTTATTTTCAATTGTGTTTACTATTTGTTAAACATATGTAAATATCTGAATGTCCATAGGCTGATCACAGTTCTGCCTTAAACTGAGTATGTAATTTATTATTATTAGGTGTGCAAAGGAACTCTAGAGATAATTCTAGTATACAGGTGAAACTCTGAAAATTAGAATATCATGAAAAAGTTCATTTATTTCAGTAATGCAACTTAAAAGGTGAAACTAATATATGAGAGAGACTCATTACATGCAAAGCAAGATAGTTCAAGCCGTGATTTGTCATATTTGTGATGATTATGGCTTACAGCTCATGAAAACCCCAAATCCACAATCTCAGAAAATTAGAATATTGTGAAAAGGTGGAATATTCTCGGCTCAAAGAGTCCAACTCTAATCAACTAATTAAGCCATAACACCTGCAAAGGGTTCCTGAGCCTTTAAATGGTCTTTCAGTCTGATTTAGTAGGAATCACAATCATGGGAAAGACTGCTGACCTGACAGTTGTACAGAAAACCATCATTGACACCCTCCATAAGGAGGGAAAGCCTCAAAAGGTAATTGCAAAAGAAGTTGGATGTTCCCAAAGTGCTGTATCAAAGCACATTAATAGAAAGTTACGTGGAAGGGAAAAGTGTGGAAGAAAAAGGTGTACAAGCAGCAGGGATGACTGCAGCCTGGAGAGGATTGTCTGGAAAAGGCCATTCAAAAGTGTTGGGGACTTTCACAAGGAGTGGACTGAGGCTGGAGTCAGTGCATCAAGAGCCACCACACTCAGACGGATCCTGGACATGGGCTTCAAATGTCGTATTCCTCTTGTCAAGCCCCTCCTGAACAACAAACAACGTCAGAAGCGTCTTACCTGGGCTAAAGAAAAACAGACCTGGTCTGTTGCTCAGTGGCCCAAAGTCCTCTTTTCTGATGAGAGCAACTTTTGCATCGCATTTGGAAACCAAAGACCCAGAGTATGGAGGAAGAATAGAGAGGCACACACTGCAAGATGCCTGAAGTCCAGTGTGAAGTTCCCACAGTCTCTGTTGATTTGGGGAGCCATGTCATCTGCTGGTGTTGGTGCACTGTGCTTCATTAAGTCCAGGGTCAACGCAGCCATCTACCAGGAGATTTTGGAGCACTTCATGCTTCCTTCCGCAGACGAGCTTTATGGGGATGCTGACTTCATTTTCCAGCAGGACTTGGCACCTGCCCACACTGCCAAAAGCACCAAAACCTGGTTCAATGACCATGGGATTACTGTGCTTGATTGGCCAGCAAACTCGCCTGATCTGAACACCATAGAGAATCTATGGGGCATTGCCAAGAGAAAGATGAGAGACATGAGACCAAACAATGCAGAAGAGCTGAAGGCCGCTATTGAAGCATCCTGGTCTTCCATAACACCTCAGCAGTGCCACAGGCTGATAACTTCCATGCCACGCTGCATTGAGGCAGTAATTGCTGCAAAAGGGACCCAAACCAAGTGCTGAGTACATATGCATGCTTATACTTTTCAGAGGTCCGATATTGTTCTATATACAATCCTTGTTTTATTGATTGCATGTAATATTCTAATTTTCCGAGATTGTGGATTTGGGGTTTTCATGAGTTGTAAGCCATAATCATCACAATTATGACAAATCACGGCTTGAACTATCTTGCTTTGCATGTAATGAGTCTATCTCATATATTAGTTTCACCTTTTAAGTTGCATTACTGAAATAAATTAACTTTTTCACGATATTCTAATTTTTCGAGTTTCACCTGTATGTCAGCAAGAGGTTCATAATGCAAATTTTATTTTCTGTAAAGTATCTACTGCACATCTTTTATAGTGATCATAAATGCAAGAACTTGATAAATCAGTATAATGTTTTATTCCAGAATTCTGATAGTGTGCTTGCATTTTGGTTTCAATATTCTTGTGCTATCAAACACTGTTCATGTGCATTATTATTTCTTGCATTTAGTCAAACCAATGAAAGTTGATTTCTGACTGTTTTATTGCCTACTGCACCTTACTAAACTTAGCACAGTATAACATATACATACAATATGTAAAAAAAAAACAAAATAAATATGTCTGGCTTATAGCAGCCATATAATGTAGCTGTTCAGCCTGCATTAGACAATCTCTTACAACACTTATAAACTATGGGCAACATGTACATTACCCGGCTGTTTTGATTTAACAAGTCAGCTGAGAATATCAAGTTAACAAATATATGTTTATGTGAATGAATGTGTTTATTAGTTTTTGCTAAATGACCTCTACCATTGAACATGATGTAGAAAGGCAAGTGCAATCTGAAAGATTATTGTTCAATTACCGGCATATTCACAACTGCCTAAGGCAGCACAACCGTTGCTAATTTTAGATGAGCTGTTTAACAGTAGGTGACCGATGATTCTGCTGTCTACTGTTCTTATCTCATCTATGACCTTTGTGAAATGTAATTTACCTTGCAGTATACAGTATGTGTTTGCTTTCACCTTAGCTTTAAAACAAAATCTTATTTAAAAAACAACTTTACTTAAAAAATAGGTATCTTAAAGGTTTTAAGTCAGATTAGGTCAAAGACAAGAAAAGGATATTGAACATGTGAAATTGGGCAGCACATAAGGTCAATTAACAGAAAAATCACCTCACACATACCTACAGTTGCAAGAAAAAGTATGTGAACCCCTTGGGATTACGTGGAGTTTTGCATAAATTGGGCATAAAATGTGTTCTGAACGTCATCTAAGTCACAACAATAGAAGAACACAGTCTGCTGAACATAATACTACACAAACATTAGATGTTGCCATGGTTTAATTGCACATAACATGTAAACATTCACAGTGCAGGGAGGAAAAAGTAGTCCTGACCTCAACCCGATTGAAATGCTGTGGCATGACCTTAAGATTCACACCAGACATCCCAAGAATATTGCTACACTGAAACAGTTTTGTGAAGAGGAGTGGTCCAAAATTACTCCAGATCGTTGTGCAGGTCTGATCTGCAACTACACGAAACGTTTGGTTGAGGTTATTGCTGCCAAAGGAGTGTCAACAAGTTATTAAGTCCAAAGGTTCACATACTTTTTCCTCCCTGCACTGTGAATGTTTACATGTTATGTGCAATTAAACCATGGCAACATCTAATGTTTGTGTAGTATTATGTTCAGCAGACTATGTTCTTCTATTGTTGTGACATTCAGAGCACATTTTACGCCCAATTCATGCAAAACTCCACGTAATCCCAAGGGGTTCACATACTTTTTCTTGCAACTGTATATTGTGTGTCTTGACCCAAATGCAAACCGAACAGTATAACCCATTATGTAGATAGAACATAAATATAGATGACCCAAATATTGCACAAACATGATCTAATTTATTATCTCATATAAAACACCACTAAAAAATTTAAAACATGGATCCCTAAGGTCCCAGATTATTCTTTGTCCTCCATATAAAAACCATGTCATACAATTTAGTGTCAACAAATATATGTCATATACTGTAAATGCAAGAAAATATATCTTTGTGCATGTATATACTGTATATATATATAAATAGTATCTCAAATATATCTATTGTGCAAGCCATTTCTCAAAAAGTAATAACCCTCGAGCAGGGGTGGACTGACCATTTGGAAACTTGGGCACTGCCCGAGGGCCTGGGGTCAGTAGGGGGCCCCATGAGATGCCCCTGGTACCTTTTTTCATAGGCTTTTTTGGGCTTGGGCAAGGACACAGGGGCCCCATGATCCCGTATTACCTGGGGGCCCCATGAGTTGTCAGTCCGCCCCTGCACTCGAGTTACTGTTCATCTGTCTTAATGTTAAGAGATGATGATGATATAGTTCCATGTAGACACAAACAAGTCTGGGACTGAGCTTGCACAGTTAGATACCAGGTGAGTCGAATCACTGAAAAGAGTGTAACTCCAGCCTTGCACATATATTATACAATGTGCTTGCCAAAATATCCCACTTATGAGGCTACTTATCCGTTAGATGAAAACATAAATTGCCACATACGTAATGAATATCACTGTATTAATGCTGCAGATGGATTTGCACACTGAGGTCCTAGTAGGCAGCCTGGTCACTGGGAACTTTTCATGACTGGTTTCACCAGATGTACCAGCTGCTTCAGAAGAACTTCCTCTGAAGCAGTTGGTACATCCAGGACTTATTCTAAAGCATCTGCTACATCCAGAACTTCCTCAGAAGTAGTTGATACATCCAGAACCTCCCCTGAACTAGCTGGTATAGCCAGAACTTCCTCTGAAGTAGCTAGTACATCCAAAATTTCCTCTGAACCAGTTGAAAACTCCTCACTGAAGCTACCAGGGGACAGGGTGTCCAGCTTAAAGATCCAAAATGCCTCTCTGACACAAAGGGACTTAAAACATTTCCCCTGAGGGAGGGAAGCTGAGATGGATTCAGTGGTCAGCACCTGAAAACCACTGGGATCTTTGAAATGATGGACAAGGCAATGCCTTTACAAACTATACTGGGGAGAATCCAGTATAAGTATCCCAGTGGTCTTCAGGAATTGTAGGTTTTGCCATTATGTGTGCTTTCTACTGGGCCACTGAAGGACCACCTCCGGCTTTTCTCCAGTCCGCCCACCATCTGGTAAATATTTATTGATTGTGGGTAGATTTTAACCTGTTTTAATAAATATTCTTGTTTTTACTATTTACTACACTATGCAGAGTTTGCACTGTATTTTTGTTTTTCCCTCTGTGTGTTAAATGGAGTTCCATCTGCTGTACACTTGTAGGCCTACCATGCATAGTCAGAACAGTTGATCTTTATTTAGTTACAGGCTACCCGCATAACTTATGATTTCAGTGTGATTTTTTACATTGCTTGTGTGCCTTTTACTAGTCCTTTGTGTTACCAACTTGTTTTTATTTTATCTCATTGCTACAATAATCAGGCTGATCTGGGGTTCCTCATGGGCAACTTTAATGGATGGTAGCTGTTGTTGAGCACTGTTGATCCCTACTGGGGTCTTTCATCCATTTTTCCTGTTCACTAGTGGGACTTTTGATGTGTCTGGTGAATACAGTATATTGTGGATTACTTGTTAGTGTGATATAACAGCCTAAGAAGGTAATATTCAGTTATATTGTACAGTTTTTTAATTATCAATGGACATTTTAAAATGTGCTGCTGCCTCTGATGACGACACATGTCGAAACATGTTAGGGAGAGCCACACTCTGAATGAAGTTCCCCATACTGAGTCCTCTTTGATCCGCAGCCTGTATCCGTGGCTGGAACTGGCGGATTTACTTGTCTATGCTAATACCTCCTTAGGATCTATTAACCCATTGTTGGCTGTTAAAGATTGCGTAGTGCTCCAACAGGATTGAATGTGGATTGTATTGTGTATGATACCTTTTAAAGGAACACATTTTTACTTTATATTTTAAATTGTGTTGAAAGAGGTGAGCCATTTACCTGAAGAGATGAAGGACACTGGGTGCTTTGACATGACACTGCGCTCTTTGAAAATGTGCATCGCACGAAACGCGTCGGGGGGGGGCTACAGCTCATGGACATCTAGCCACTATATGTGGCCAACATTTTATGGTCAGTAAAGATTTTGTTACTTGCTTTGACTAAAATAAATTTAAGTCAAACAGCATTACACTATGTGGCGTCCTTTATTGGGCTCTCCCTGAGAGCACCATCTCCCACAGTGCCTTTTTTGGACTAAGGAGTATCTTTGACGCCCTTACCATTTGGTGAATCTGGGTTACTGCTCTTCGCGGTGCCAAAGAGGATGGTGTGGAGTGCGATCTGACCAGAGCCTGGATGCCAGAGACATTCTGAAGAGTATATCTCTCTACATGCGTATTTTATACGCACTTCTGGTGAGTGCGCACTCTATTCGCTCCTAGGATTGTTTTCACCCTTCCCACAACTATTGATTTGGGATGTGGACTGTGTGTGTGCTTTAAACACTTCTATTGATTAGCGCACTGTCTATTATTATACCTATATTTATATATATATATATATATATATATACATATATACCTTTAGAGCATTCTTTTTGCACTCTGATTCAAAGCGCTGCACCTATCCTTCTCCCTTTATTGATACTATATTATGATATGTCTTTTTATACATGGGGTACAGAGGATAAATCAGGTCCTTAGGATTCCAGGTTTGATGTGTTTTTAATGGTGTTTTATATGAGATAATAAAGTAAATATTTTTGTGCTAAATCTATGTCATGTACAGTATATTTATATATGATCTAGCTAACGGATATTACTGTTTTGGTGGTTTTTGGATAGAGACACAAAATATTAAGTGTTAGCGAGTTGTTTTTTCTGTTTAATTTAGATCTAATATATCCATTTCACACACACAGTAATCTGAGATTAGAGCAATGTAACGCACACAGTCAAAAGTAAAAAATGAATAGGGGAAATAGGGTTCATTCTGCACAGCAGTGAACTGACTAGAGCACACAATATTAAACAGAACATTTATTTTCAGTACTACAGGGAAGGGCCATGAACTAGACAGCCAATTTCACAAACAGACCATTCTTTCCAGAGGTCAAACAGAACTGTCTTTTTACTAACACACTTTAAATATACAGTATTTGTGATCTGGTACTTAGTGTAAACACAGGACAGTATTAGCTATGATTTTATCATTCATACTGCAATAAAGAAAACAGTTCACCAGAGTCTCTGACCATATTGATCATTAGGTTTACTGCATCAGAAAGTAACATAGAAATAATATCTAAAACTCTAGCTCAAAATAATGTATAATAAAAAGGCAAGAGATCATAATGCAAGTAAACTTCGGATTACACTGTTCCACAAATTTTTATTTTTTGCCAGTTTTGGAAACAAAAGGATCCATTTCTTAATGAATTTCACATTCTGAGTTCAAATATAACAATGAAATTTGTCAATTGGCTCTAGTTTTTCTGTAAACGGAAAGTTTTCTACTATAGGCGTAATGACTACATAATGCACAATAATTATATAGATAGATGTCTTTCCACAAATATAAAGCAAGTGATATTGACTACATAACAAAGCCTAAATGGCATAATATATTGCATAGGATTACCAAGAAAAATTATAGCCATAAGCTAAGTTGAATCATTTTAATACTTAGGATTCTCACTAGTTTTGTCTTCAGTTTGTGTCGGTTTTGCTTCTCTTGGCTTTTCTCTTGTATTCGAGGAAAGGACTATCTCTTACAACTGCACGTGACGACACGCTTCAGGTTCTTCCTCACTTGACTCAACCACGAAGGATTCTGGTGCTTTAGGAATTGGTAGCCCCTCTCCATGAGGAACTGGACGTATTGCCGATGGAATATTTGGATAGTGCACAGATAACTTTTTCTTCTTATTTAGCCCTTTTACAATTGGAGGCACCATACAAAAGTAACAATTACTAACATGATCTGTTGGCTCTCTCCAAATCATTGGCACAGCGAAAGGCATAGATGCCTTTTTTCCATTCAACCATTGCTCCAGTGCCGTCCCACAAGAATTGCAGCATATATGTGGTGCCCAGCTCTTGTCCTGGTCTCCTATCTTGCAGCCAAAATACAAGTTGTAGGCTTTCTTAATCATTCCTGTTATCCTCCTTTTTTGTGAGATAAAAGTTATTTCACGGCAGATATAGCAGAAATTATCTGCTTTATTCACACAAGTTCGAGGCATTACTGAGTAGCTTATATAAGCATAAAACGAAATGTAAAGACGAACTCCAATCAGCTACAGATACTGCAGCTTTTATGCAGTGAAGTGATGCAATTAAAGGCTAATATTGCATCATCTCAGTATACATGCAATTTTCTATTGGTCACCAGTATCAATTGCGCAATATGCAGCTGAAGTTGCATCATAATTTTGAATGGCTTACGTCATTAGATGGGTGAATATATCATGGAAACTAGAGCCAATCAACATTTTTTAGGGTCATTTTCATTTTCAGCACCCCAAAATTATGTAAGATTAGCTAATTTTATGCCCAAAACTTTTTACCTGTTGAACAGTGTTATCTACGCTCCATAAACCCAGCCTGTGAGTATGCTGAGCTCTTCAAATTATTTATTTACAATTGATCAACTTACTTGATAACCATTTACACATTTTTAAAACAAGGATTTGACATTTAAAACAGCATGCAGTCTGCTAGAAACAAAATATTTAGCTACTGAAAGCCAGTCAGTCATATGTTTCCAAACAGCCTTAACATGTTTCAACAGTTAAATAAAATATGACCATGCCATTAGCACAGGGAGACTCTGGAATCCCTGTGTGGCCCAATTTTCTAACCTTTAAGTTTGACAATTGAAATTAATTTTTTTTTGCCTATATATTATACTATGCAAAATCCAATAAGGCCCTGTTTCACCCTGCTCTGTAGACTCTCAGCTGCTCTCTATCTGTTCTCAGCACTTTACATCAGTGAGTCACTAGAGGCTGATCAGCTGACACCCTAATGATTAACTGCTTGTGGGGGGGGGGGGGGGGCATCAGGAGTGACACTGACTGCCAGGAAGACACAAGAGAGTGAATCTTATAAAGATAGTTTTCAGGGTCAGACTGACAACTCATGGGGCTTCAGGCAATAGGGGATCATGGGGCCCCTGTGTCCTTGCCCACACTCAAAAAAGCCTATAAAAAAGGTACCAGGGGCATTTCAAGGGGCCCCCTACTGACCCCAGGCCCTCAGGCAGTGCCTGAGTGCTCGAATGGTCAGTCTGCCCCTGATAGTGTTGTGTCTTATCTCCCTGATATTCTCTCCTTTCTACGGTAGTGGCAGCCTATGAACTTCGGTACTGTAAAGCCTCTGTTAGCCTTCCTCTCTAGTTGAGCCAAGACATAATCGAGGCTGGAAATGCACCTATTTTATTGACAGAAAGTGACATATAGTTTTTTAGACTGAGGAGAGGGTGAAAGTAAGGACATGACTGCTCTGGGTTTCAACAAAATGGAGGTCTCTGGCAAGAAGAAACCATAGCAATGCAGTGTACAGCACAAACTAACTTTGGTAGTATAATTATTAAGGTGGAATGTATGTTCTTTTGTTAAAAAACAATAATTGTTTTCAAACTTTATGTGTAAAGTTCTGCTTTAACTCCCTGTTACAAACTTGGAGTTCCATGGCAGTTTCTTCTCTTGCTCTGAGCAACCACAATAATATTACAGGGCCAGCTGTAGTTATTATTATTAATACTATCATTAATATCATACAGGATTTATACAGCGCAGGGGCGGACTGACAACTCATGGGGCCCCCGGGCAATAGGGGATCATGGGGCCCCTGTGTCCTTGCCCAAACTCAAAAAAGCCCATGAAAAAGGTACAAGGGGCATCTCATGGGGCCCCCTACTGACCCCGGGCCCTCGGGCAGTGCCCGAGTTTCCAAATGGTTAGTCCGCCCCTGATACAGCGCCAACAGTTTACGCAGTGATTTACAATATAAAGGGGGACAGTGCAATTACAATAGAGTTTAATACAGAAGGAATAGGAGGGCCCTGCTCATGGAGCTTACAATCTAAAGGGAAGACTTGGACTATACAGCGGATATAAAAAGTCTGCACACCCCTGTTAAAATGTCAGGTGTCTGTGGTGTAAAAAAATTAGACAAAGATAAATAATTTCAGAACTTTTTCCAACTTAAGTCCTCATGCACACTGGATATTTTTACAGCTGCTGTTTTTGGCTTTTGAGATTTTTCTTCTACAGCCAGTAAACTCCTCAGCATGTTATCCTATGTGTCCATACACGCAGACTGTAATCAACGTTTTTTGGCAGGGGTGTTTTTTGGCTGGAAAAACCCCCCAGAACTAGTGGGTTTCTAGAGGAGTTTTTTAGCTGTAAAAATGCTCTAACACTGAAAAATGCGGCAAACCGCAGAAACCCGGTGTTTTTGGACTTTTATTGACCAAACAAAAGGTTTTTTTGGGGGGGGTGGTTAAATAACGCTAAAAATCGCAAACGCTCCAAAAATTAACAAAACACAGCAAAACACCACTAAAAATGCTACAAAACGCTGAAATACTCATGTTTTTAACATGACTTTACACAACTACCAGCGTTATTAAAACGCGCAGTGTGCTTGGAGCCTCAATTGAAAAACAAACTGAAATCTTTTATGGCGGGGGGAAGTAAACATAAAAAAATAAAATAATGTGGTTGCATAAGTGTGCACACCCTCTTATAACTGGGGATGAAGCAATCACATCCAAAATAATGTTAGATAGGAGTCAGTACACACCTGCCATCATTTAAAGTGCCTCTGATTAACCCCAAATAAAGTTCAGCTGTTCTAGTAGGTCTTTCCTGACATTTTCTTAGTCTCATTCTATAGCAAAAGTCATGGTCTGCAGAGAGCTTCCAAAGCATCAGAGGGATCTCATTGTTAAAAGATATCAGTCAGGAAAAGGGTACAAAAGAATTTCCAAGGCATTAGATAAACCATGGAACACAGTGAAGACAGTCATCATCAAGTGGAGAAAATATGGCGCAGCAGTGACATTACCAAGAACTGGACGTCCCTCCAAAATTGATGAAAAGACGAGAAGAAAACTAGTCTGGGAGTCTGCTAAGAGGCCTACAACAACATTAACCACTTCCCGACCACCCTATAGCAGAAATACTGCTACAGGGTGGTACGGGTGCGCAAAATCACGTATATATATGTGATTTTGCATTCCGGGTAGGGGGTGCGCATGAGCCATTCACGGCTGCGGCTGTCAATCACCAGGTCCCGGCCGGTAATTACCAGCCGTCGCCCAGTGATTACTGAGCAATCTCTGACGAGGAGGAAGACTGTTTTGTTTAATAAACAGCACAGCCATCCCGATCAGTGTGCGTACAGTGAAGCACACCCCCCGCCCCCTAGTAAAACACTCCCTACATATAGTTAAACCTTTGATCACCTCTCATGGTAATCCCTTTCTGTCCAGTGTCATTAGTACAGTGTGAGTACTTTTTTTTAGCACTTATCACTGTATAGGTGTCACTGGGGATGCCAGTGACACCAAGTTAGTTCCCCCCAGTGTCAGAATGTCCGCCGCAGTCCCGATAAAAGTCGCTGATCACCGCCATTACTAGTAGCAAACAAAAAAAAATCCCTGTATCTATACCTCCATTTGTAAATGCTATAACTTTCATGTAAACCAATTTATTTACACATATTGGGATTCTGCATGTCACAGAATACATTTTGGCCTAAATGCATGACAAAATTTAATTTTTAAATTTTTTTACTGGACATGTTTAATAGCAAAAAGTAAAAAATATAGTTTTTTTCTCAAAATTGTCAGTCTTTTTTTTTTATAGCACAAAAAATTAAAAAAAGCAGAGGTGATCATACTCCCGAAAGAAAGCTCAATTTATGGGAAAAAAAGGACGTAAATTTAATTTGGGTGCAGCGTTGCCTGATCGCGCAATTGTCAGTTACAATAACACAGCGCTGTAACTCAAAAAATGGCCTGGTCAGGACGGGGGGTAAATCCTCAGGATGGCAAGTGGTTAAAGGAGCTGCAGGAATACCTTTCAAGTACTGGCTGTGTTGTACATGTGACAACAATCTCCCGTATTCTTCATATGTCTGGGCTATGGGGTAGACAGAAGCCTTTTCTTATGAAGCCTGGCTACATTTTGCAAAAACACATCTGAAGTCTCCCAAAAGCATGTGGGAAAATGTGTTATGGTCTGAGGAAACCAAGGTTGAATGTTTTGGTCACAAAAGAACACCATACCCACAGTGAAGCATGGTGGTGGCAGCATCATGCTTTGGGGCTGTTTTTCTTCAGCTGGAACTGGGGCCTTAGTCAAGGTAGAGGGAATTATGAACAGTTCCAAATACCAGTCAAAATTGGCACAAAACCTTCAGGCTTCTGCTAGAAAGCTGAACATGAAGAGGAACTTCATATTTCAGCATGACAACAACCCAAAGCATACATCCAAATCAAATGAATAACTTCACCAGAAGAAGATTAAAGTTTTGGAAAGGCCCAGCCAGAGTCCAGACCTGAATCCAGTCAAAAATCTGTGGGGTGATCTGAAGAGGGCTGTGCACAGGAGATGCCCACACAATCTTTACAGATTTGGAGTGTTTTTGCAAGGAAGAGTGGGCAATTATTGCCATGCTGATAGACTATACCCAAAAATACTGAGTGTTGTAATAAAATCAAAAGGTGCTTCAACAAAGTATTAGTTTATGGGTGTGCACACTTATGCAACCACATTATTTTAGTTTTTTATTTTTACTTCCCTCCACCTAAAAGATTGCAGTTTGTTTTTCAATTGATTTGTACAGTTTATAGGTCACATTAAAAGGTGAAAAAAGTTCTGAAATTATTTATCTTTGTGTCATTTTTTTACATTTTTTTACAGAAACCTGACATTTTAACAGGGGTGTGTACACTTTTTATATCCACTTTAGATTATAAAGTAGAGAAACCAACTAACTCACAGAGGAGACATTGACAACAGTACAGGCTATGCTAAAAAATGATTAAGGAAGAGATGTCCAATTTGAAATTTAGGACAGAGATCATTAGGAAATAGAAAACAAAGCAAATCCATTCCCAGTGATATTGAATCTGGAGCTATAAGAGAAACGGATAGAGAAACACAGAAAAAAAAGGACAGAAAAAACATACTTAGGAGAGTTCTCTGCACTATGGGACAGCTTTAATTGGAGTCAATTAGATGTCTTTTTGACACTGGAGCTCAAACAATTACACTGAGGCTTTTTCGGTTCTCATTATATGGCTCTAACCTATAGCAGGTACAGTGGATTTTTTAAACTAATCAGCTAACCATTCTGAAGCTAAAAGGCACTTAGATGACTGTTAAATTACTCTGGAAGACATTTGCTGAAAATGGAATTACAAAAGGAAAATCTTTAATTACACCCTCAGTCACCTACATGTAGGTTATCCTGGATGTGCACCACCTTTCATGGGGAAAATAGGGAACCCACATTGACAGCAGATGCCCCTTTGCCCAAAGAGAATCATGTGTTCTTAGAATGCACCAAGAGTTGTTAGACAGGGCTGAGAATATTGGCATGGTTGGCCAGGTTAGGGTTGCTGTGAGCACTAAATCATAGAGAGAACCTAGTATCTCTCAGGCTAGAAACAGTCTGCTGCAGGGGCGGACTGACAACTCATGGGGCCCCCTCGGGAAATAGGAAATCATGGGGCCCCTGTTTCCTCGCCAACACTCAAACCACACCCAAAAAAAGCCTATGAAAGGTATCGGGGGCATCTCATGGGGCCTCCTACTGACCCCGAGCCCTCGGGCATTGCCCGAGCGCTCAAATGGTCAGTCCGCCCCTGGTGTGCTGCAACCTTTTATCATGCCTGTGGAATATTTTAGTTTAATTAAAATGGACATCCACTGTGAAGTGTATCATTAAAAAGATATATAATCATGATATATCAGGATATCAAAATTGGTACAATAGTGTCTACTCAACAGGCATGGAATAGACCTGAAGCAGAAAGAGTTAATTTCCAGAGCATTCTTTGGATGGTTAAGACATAAGGTTACTAAATATATTTTACAGCCATCATTACTGCAGCAATATACAATCCAACATTATGCCACGCCCACCTTATTTACATAACAAAAGGCATCCCTTTAAATGGTTAGGTACTACACACATTTCACAGAAGATTTTGCTCTGTAGTAGTTCCCCTTTATTGCTGACTGGACCGACAGGAGAATATCTGGGACTATTGCTTGGTGTAACACAACAAGAGGATAGGTTTGAAGATTTTGGAATAGATAGTAATTATACATTTTATCAGTTCTAGCTTTTGTATAGTATTCTATTCCATTTGTCTTTGCAATGGTGGAAGTTGGAAAAGACTGGGCATATTCCTGTCTTTAATCCAGGATACTAGCCTACTTGTCATGAACAACTACAAGCCTGCCTCCAGGACTTCTCCAGGGTGTCACTCATCCTCTGGAACTCCCTGCTCCAACCCATCAGATTATCACCTACTCTCCTCTCCTTTAGACGCACCCTGAAAACCCATCTCTTCAGGGAAGCCTTCCCCACCCCCTGCTAACTTGCCGACCTCCTCCACTCTTCCTTCCACTCCATCCCCCACAGCTATCTCCTCCTGTACCACTATCCCCTCCATCCTAGATTGTAAGCTCGAAAGAGCAGGGCCCTCGATCCCCTCATGTTTTGCATTGTATTGTATTGTTATTGTTCTGTCCCCCATTGTAATGTACAGAGCTGAGAGAACTATTGGCGCTTTATAAATACTGTATAATATTAATAATAATAAGCAACTTAATGGTTTAAAGTAAATTTTATGCCTTGGACAGACCAGGCATTCATTTTAACAATGAAGACCCCCACCGTGACTACCTTTGATGGAACACTAGAAAGAGATATGAAACTTTGGAAGATCCAGTTGCTAATCACTTAAAATGTAAATATGTAAATGAATAAATTCATATGCTGCTAGAATATTTATGCAAAAAACAACTGGGTGTGTGACGGTAAGCCATACAAGATATCGAGCCTAGGTGCAGAAGTTATGGCTGCAAGTGAATTGCAGACATGGGTAGAAAACTTTCCAGAGGCTTACTAGTTCTTATATCAGGCCTTTGCTGCACATAGCTCTACACGGGTAGACTGACCATTTGGAAACTCGGGCACTGCCCGAGGGCCCGGGGTCAGTAGGGGGCCCCATGAGATGCCCCTGGTACCTTTTTCATAGGCCTTTTTGAGTTTGGGCAAGGTCACAGGGGCCCCATGATCCTCTATTGCCCGGGGGCCCCATGAGTGGTCAGTCCACCCCTGGCTCTACACAAAAGTTAAGTAAACTAGCATGGACAATTTATGAGTGGATTGGACATTTTGGTCCCAGGTTTTTTTTGGGTAAATAGCATAACAGTTTAGGGGATTTTTAAAAAAAAAAAAAGTACAGGCAGGAAAACAGATTATTTGTAAGCAGCAGAATCCCATGGTCTGCTAATGTTGCAAAGTAATTAAATGTTTCAATTATTGCCCCAGTACCGTTGTGATTTTGCTTTTGTCTTTTAGAGGTTTTGCACCTATTATTTATATATTTGGTCACCCAAACCACCTCCCACTAACTAATGCTGATGCAAGGCAGCTAGATTAAACCATTTAACGTTTAGAAATAGCAACTAAAGGACACCATTATTCACCCATGATGAAGGATCAGCTTCTGAAACACATCAAAATAGCTAAGTCATGAAATACTCCTCATCTTTGAGGCAACTGAGCTTCTGAATGTCTTCAAATGCTAAGAGCTGTACAGCAGAAAAGGCAAACTATTTAGACTGAATATGCTTAAGGCTATAATTAATTTTGGAATTATCTCCAGTAAAATTTAGAGGTAATAGCAATTCTTTGTAAATGTTAACATGCCATAAATTTTCAGCTTTTAAAAACTGTTTTCGTTGCTTAACCCTTTGAGGACCGTAAGATTACGGAACGCCAAAAGAATCAATTTTTGTTTTTAAAGTTCGTACACTTCAGTTACTGTAACTAAGCCATTTCATGAAATAATTGGCAAAAAGCTAGATCCATTTGTTGATAAGAACTAATATTTTGACTCAAACCAAAAAAAAAAAAAGTATTATAAGTTCTTAATCAGATGATACAGGCAATTAAAAACATGGGACAAATACGTCCCTTGGTCCTCAAAGGGTTAAAGCATGGGGGTTTCAGTTATGGAATCAGTGCAACTGAAAAAGTAATAGTCGTATATTGACCTTTACCTTTAGCACAACGGCAAATGCCTCCCAAAACACTATAAAAAATAAAAAATAAATGTTTACTGGTGTAAACATTTAATGTGTAGCACAATTGTCATTATTGTATGTAACCACACCTGACATATATGTTACATATCTATATGCATGTGTGTAGGGGGGCAGGGGGGACTTAAAAAACATTTTTTTATATGTTACTTTAATTTTTTTAAATATTTTTTACATACCACTGTTGCTATCATATCAGAGACCAATAGCCATATATGTGACAGCATATAGCTTATGACCAGGGGCGGACTGACAACTCCTGGGGCCCCCCGGCAATAGGGAATCATGGGGCCCCTGTGTCCTTGCCCAAACTCAAAAAAGCCTATGAAAAAGGTACCAGGGGCATCTCATGGGGCCCCCTACTGACCCCGGGCCCACGGGCAGTGCCCGAGTTTCCAAATGGTCAGTCCGCCCCTGATTGTGACATGTTCTTTTTAATAAGACAGGGTTATATTAGATGCTGATTTCTCCCCTGCACTCCAGTGAAACTAATGGAACACCGAATGTGCTCTATTAGTTCCTTTCATGGCCAGCGCTTCTGAGGAATGACAGCTCTGAACCAGGAAGTGATGTAATACACATCACTTCCTGCTTCTTTCACTGGAGTGAGGATAGGCAAATGGATGTTCACCACTGAGCTCCCTCTCTGCTCTATCCTGTGATACCCAACATGCCTGTCGAAGACTTGTAGATAGGACAAGGAGCCTGCCATACATGTTGTGGGGGTTTCACTGAGGGAATGGGGGGGTTGGTGGTTAGGTGACTTTACATTTGTATCACTTCCAGGATAAAGCTGGCAGTTGGCTTGTAAAATACGCACTCATTGCCAACGACTCTATCAGTGTGTGAACCTTTACTTCAATGGCAACAAAAGAGTTAAAAGCATTTGTACATATTTTTTGCATTGGTACAGATCCCTTATGTCAGTTCTCAGATACCCATGTCCCTTTTTATTTGCAAAAGCTTGAAAACTGATCTTGAAAAAAGCCAGGAAAAAAATAACTAAAAGAATTGGCTCCTATAGGTTTTAATGGGGTTTTGGGCACTATGTCTGGGGTTTGTGGATTTTTGAAAGTGTTCTGCAAATGTCCTGAGAACTAAACTTCATTCATTACTATAAACAAGCTTTGTTTTATAAACAAATAATATAATTCATAAGAAAAGCCCCCCAGGGAATTATGGGGTAGCTTATTAGATAGCTCAGTAGAGTAACTGTAGCTCTGTATGTCTGATGGATTTGAAGAATAATCACGCAAATTATCTGAAAAGTAGATCAAAGCTCCATCTCCTGGCTTGATAGAAGACTACAACATATCAATTTGTAATATTTTATATTTACTATATATATATATATATATATATATACACATATACAAACACACACACACTCACCAGCCACTTTATTAGGTACCCCTTGCTAGTCCCGGGTTGGACACTCTTTTGCCTTCAGAACTGCCTTAGTTCTTTTCCAACAAGGTGTTGGAAACATTCCTCAGAGATTTTCGGCCATATTGATATGAGTTAATGTTGCCTTTCTATCATCTCAAACCAGTCTGCCCATGCTCCTCTGACCTCCTCTGACATCAACAAGGCATTTTCGTCCACACAACTCCCACTCACTGAATATTTTCTCTTTTTCAGATCATTCTCTGTAAACCCTAGAGATGGTTGTGCATGGAAATCCCAGTAGGTCAGCAGTCTTTGAAATACTCAGACCAGCCTGTCTGACACCAAAAACCATGCCACATTCAAAGTCACTTAAATCCCCTTTATTTTGCATGCTGATCCTCAGTTTGGACTTCAGCAAGTTTTCTTCAACACGTCTAGATGCCTAAATGTATTGAGTTTCTGCCATGTGATTGGCTGATTGGCAATTTCTGTGACCAAGCAAAAAATGGTTGGAAAAAGGACATAGGGTTCACATCACATGTATGCAGAGTACGTAAATCTGGAGCATTGATTATGAGCTGTTTTTACAGCTTTTTCAAGATTTTGGTATTCCTGGATTGGGCTCTGGAATTTTGAGATTTCATAGTGCTTTGGGAGGGAAGAAGTCCAGGCTTTGTTGAAGACCTACAGACTGTTTATCCAGATGTACAGAGCCCTTTAGAGAAGGCTTGGGAACAGCTCATGGCTGCAGCCAGGATCGAAGTGTATGTCTATCTGAAGACAGAGGTGATCGATTCTGGAGACAGAACTCCATGATGGAGAGATTCCATGTCCATCAAGCTGAGAAAATCTTGGAGACTTGAAGAGCTGGGACAGCTAGAGTCTAGTGGACTAGAGGAATCTACACGTCTAAGAGGCGTGAACCCCTATTGGGAGGCCAACAGTTGGTCTGTACAAAAGGGAGCAGCTGAGATAGTCTAAGAGACCAGTACTTGTCATTTTCTGTTACATGCAAAATAGGTTGCATATTTTTCAATACATGTTAAAATGCACATTTTATGGCCTGACACTTAAAATTTCAAAGCATTATATATTTTCTGAAAGCAGAGAACCTGTAAAATAAATAGGTTACACTTAACTAATGTATGTACACACAAGCACAATATAGTTCTCATTTGTTGCAAAATGTAAAAGTTCAGAGTGTATTAAAAGAGAAGTATGGGGTTTCCCCCAAAAAATTGTACTCACCTAGATGGATGCAGCATCAATCCGATGCTGCATCTGTCCCCTGCTGCCTCTGCACTGAGAACTGAGCGACCAAACACCACTGATCACTCAGTTCTTCCCCTCCTCTCTGAGCAGAAAGCTTGGACTGTCAATCGCTGGCTCTCTGCTCTGCCTCTCCAGTGCTCACTGGAGCTCTGGACCGGGAAGGGGAGGGAGTGGTTGGCTCAGTTGCCCAGTGGTGCATCTGAGAGGCTGAACCAGCTGCCAGTCTGGCTTCTGGGCGGATCCCGACCACATTGTCGGGATCTCTCCAGAGACTGGACCGGCTCTGTTGCCTCAGCCAACAGTGGGCTTTAAATATATATATATAAAGTGCTAATTTAGATGATACACTTTTTGGGGTGAAAAGTGTTTAGGTGCAATTGGGGAATTATTTAAAGGGTACACCGTTCATTTTTTGTTAAACAGTGGGCTTTAGCATGCTGTCTGCAGAAAATGGGTCATAGCAGAGCCGAATCAAGTGCAAGCCTATGATTCAAAGAAGTATAGTAAAAAAAAAAAAGCTTTAGCCATATTTCTCCTTCAAGTAAATAATTATCAAATGCTGTCATTGGTTTGATGTCAAACCCTAAATTTGCAGTAAAACAGCAAATAATTATGATTTTCAAATAGGCAATGCTTTAAAAAACCTTTACAGCTCATCATTTTGGAGCTAACCATAAATAATGGCTCTAGAATTATTCACCTTCTTCTGGGGTGTATCTAGTTTATGTTAACTAATCACTGTTAACATAAGAACATGCGTACTAGATCCACATATGTGTATGAATGGGAGATGGGGGTCTTTTAATGTTTTTTACATTTATTTTATTTGTTGTATTAGATTTTAGCACTTTTATTTATTAATTTTTGTGTAAAGAATAACTAAAGGCATTTTTTTTTTTACGTTCTCGTGGAGTGGAGAGGGAATTAGAACATCTGCAGGTTTTTTTTATTGCTGTCTGTGCCCCTGTTAGGGAGATTCACCCTCTCTATTAGTCCTGCTTACATTTTTTACCAAAAGTGAAAGTAAAAGAAAATCCAAAATGTTGGGTTGCCCCATGAGCAGTAATTGGGGGAAATCTTCCAATGGGGACACTAGTTTTGGTGACCCTTGTGACAACCAAGGTTTTTCTTCCTTTTAAAGGAATTTTCACTTGTTTCCAGGGGCGGACTGACAACTCATGGGGCCCCCGGGCAATAGGGGATAGCCCTGTGTAGACAACAGAAAAAAAGGGAATTTCTCCGAAGTGAGGGAAATGCCCTCTTAGGCTGTTGTCACTAGAGCAAGTTTGCTGATTGTAGTATTTTCCTATTGTTGTTCTGATGACAACCTAAAATGTTGGATTTTCCCTCACTTTCAGTTCCAATGAGAGTGGTCACCAAGACAAATCTGACTGGGGTTCTATCCTCCACTGACTTCTCCATCACGTCCAACAATGCCACCATCAGGCCCACCCCGCAAGCCAGAGTACTTGGTGTCATTCTTGACTAGGGGTAGACTGACAACTCATGGGGCCCCCGGGCAATAGGAAATCATGGGGCCCCTGTGTCCTTGCCCAAACTCAAAAAAGCCTATGAAAAAGTTACCAGGGGCATCTTATGGGGCCCCCTACTGACCTCGGGCCCTCGGGCGGTGCCCGAGTTTCCAAATGGTCAGTCCGCCCATGCTTGTTACCTGTTTTGGCAGTGGGGCAGGACACGAAGGGAAATCTCCATAATTAGACACAGATAGTAAAAATAAACTTTACAGATGTTATAACCCTCCCATACAAATTTTGTACTTTAACTATAGTACTCTCACAAGGGGTCTTAAAAGTAACAGGCTCATCATTGACAGGTCCTCTTTATGTATAATAGACCCCTTAGGACTCGCCTGCACTGCTTACAAACAATTCAAGTACAGACAGACAGACAGTACTCAATTTGATCTTTTCCTGGCCACAGAAGGTCAGGATCTGACATCTGCAAACCCAAAAGTGCTCATTTGTATTTACTTCAACATAGTTAACATAATAAAAGGTTCCTAATATTACTTTCAATTTCCTTGTACAAAGATAGGAGAGTTTACATTTCAGTGGACCACAAATCCTTTCATATATTGGGGTCCTGGGATTTTTGAACAATTTCTTCAACCAGAAAATAATGAATATCATCTGCATTTTTGTAGTAAAAAAAAATATACAGTAATAAAATGTTGTTATGCTAGAGGACACCACAGTTATGATGTTATACATTTTAAGGTTTAAATCAACATTTGAAAGTTTGATTTAAAAAAGAAAAAAAGAAGACAGCCACACACAGCCAAATATGAACAGGAATTTAAAAGATAAACCCAACTCCAGAGAAAAAAAATTTCATTTAGTTTTGGACAGGATGCAAAAAAGTTAAAACCTCTTTCATGCTTTTGTTTGCTGCCTGTGTCTCCATTGAATTTATTTTTCTAATTTCCTGTTCTGGTTTGAAGGAGTAATCAAAAAAGGAAGTGATGGGTGATTATTCCAGTGGGTGCTGTGACAAGAGAAATCAATCTTTATTAGTTGAATAGAAAAGGGTTTGAACATCTGTCAGGTTTTTATCATGGATACAAATGGAGAAACAGAAAAAGGGCGCACCAACCTAGTGCATTATCGTTTAAAATAATTTATTGAAGAAACAAAATAGGTATCAAACTCACAATGGACATAATAACACAGGCAAGTCAAACTGAACAAGATGTATGATCCAAACAACATCTGAGTCCATACGATGGAACCCTGGATGACCAACTGGCTTTTCGAGGACACAGCCTCTTCCTCAGAGCCAAAATTATTTTAAACGATAATGCACTAGGTCGGTGCGCCCTTTTTCTGTTTCTCCATTTGTATCCAGTGTATTTGGACCACCCCGGTCTGTTGAGGGTAGCAAGCAGTGCATATTCCAGAAAATTCCAGAACATTCCTATTGGATCTAATGAGTCCTTTCCTAGAGCAGGAGTAAAGTGTTTGTTGTGTAGGTTTTTATCATGTTTTGCTTCTTCTGGCTTGGTGACATAACTTTTAAATATTCCTTGTCCTGCTGTTATACTGACAGAAAGTGAAGAAAAACCTCCCAGATGGTATGATAGATTTTGTTAAAACCTACAATATATATAATAGAAAACCAAACCCAGGCACAGATACAGACTGTGGAGCAGTGCATGTGCAATACCAGAAAATGGTGCCTGCAAAAGCAGCATATCCAATAGTGACAGCCAGGGGCGGACTGACCATTTGGAAACTCGGGCACTGCCCGAGGGCCCGGGGTCAGTAGGGGGCCCCATGAGGTGCCCCTGGTACCTTTTTCATAGGCTTTTTTTGAGTTTGGGCAAGGACACGGGGGCCCCATGATCCCCTATTGCCCGGGGGCCCCATGAGCTGTCAGTCCGCCCCTGGTGACAGCAGCAGCTACTGAGGCTTTCTAGTCATGACCAGTTGTGGTCTTTACAAAAGCCAGGCTGTGAGGACATACCAGATCAACAGGCTTTTTGAAAAGGTGGTGAGAAAAAAAATATACCGGTATACACATATTGTATATACACTTACAGTATAGTGATTGTAAAACATTTTTAATTTTTGTTTAAAACTAAAAACATGTTATATATTTCTGCTCTGCACAGGGCAGCCCTGAGCCTCCTCTTCCAACGGCAATCTTGGCTCCTCTCCCCATTAAATGCCCACCATGGCAAGCCGGTTGCTATAGGGGCATTCGTGCAGGTTCACTCCCGAGCCAGCTGTGTGTGTCCATATACACATAGAGTGTAAAATAAAAATCAAAATTGGAATGCACTAAAAATATATAAGAAAATCCATATACTGTGCAAAAAAGTCCAAACACCATAAATTCAACATACGCAAAATTCCACAGTGAAACAATCCGTAGAATATTAGTGTGAAAAGTCCAACACCCCAAAATAATCTTCTTAAACGTATTATAACACCGTGCTTAATCCACCACCAGATGAATGGAATAAACTCACCAGAGCTCAATGCTGATCAAATTATAAATCAGCAGAAGCGTATTTGCTCTAGGAGCGATGAGTGAATCCAGATCATCCAGATCAAGCAATACTCTGTGGTTTGAAATCATCCAGATACCAGGAGCAATACTCTGCAGCCACTCTGTAATATGGCCAGGACCCTTTATATATCGATCATCCTCCAAGTATATGGCAATACCACTCAGAAATAAAGGAAAGGCATGATGGTGCAGCAAGTTAAAACCGTTTACATTTATTTAAAATTTCATATCACTCACAAGTCAAGTGTCCACCTGACACTGGTATAAAAACAAAAGGACAAGAGGAATGGACGAGCCCCGCTCACCGCGGACACCTTGCCGACAGCCACAGGGAACGTCCTGACATCATCCAATAGGCTCCGCCCTACACGTTTCGTCACTCTGACGTCCTCACGGAGAGTGTGGCTTGGACCTGCCCCCTGATTTCTCCTCACTGACTGTGATTGACAGCAGCAGTAGCCAATGATGTGGGAGAGAGCCGAGAGAGCTACTGTTCTCATGCATGGCACTGGATCAAGATCTGGCTCAGGTAAGCATAAAAGGAGGTTGGGGGGAGCTGCATAATGAAGGTTTTTTACTTTCATGCATAGAATGCATGAAGGTAAAAGAACCTTCAGTCTTTGTTTTTGGCTTAGCAAACTTTAATATGAATAAGAGGATGTAGGACAGTGGGGCATGGCCCTGATTGATATTGATATTGCATTTATATGTAATTTAAGTGCATTTGTTGTATAAAATTCAGTCTCCTCCTACAACAAATGCATGAAGCATACAAACACATCAATGTAAAAACAAACAAAATGCATTCAAACATTAATTATACAGCAACACTAATATAAACCTTTCTAAGCTACAGCAGAGATACGGCAACAAGAGAGGAGTAATCAGTCAGAAGAGAAATAAATAAATAAATATGATTTTGTATTTCTATGTTGTAAAATAATAAAAATATTATAATTAAAAAAGCAGTAACAGCATATCTGGAGTTACGTGAATTACAACTCCAAGAATTATTGGACCCAGCCTGCCTGTGAAGAGGTGTGTCTGTATAATATATACAATGTATTACAGCAAAAGTGGCATTTACAAAGGAAAAAATATAGGATTTCAATTGTTAGTATGTGAAGGACTAATTCTGTCTATACCAAACCTTTATCCTATATGAGGGTCTGATTTAGATTCACCCTATAAATAGATAGAGGATCCTGAATACTGATGAGGGTCTGGAATGGATTTTAATCCCCCCCTCAAAAAAAAAAATGGTGTGTGGTCTCAACTGAATTCTTTACAGGTCCTTTTGATCTGGTATGACTGTGTGTTAAGTATACATTTAGACATACATTTTGAGGATTATTTGACCAAATATCACTTTCAAATTTATGCACTGGCTCCTTCTAGGGCATTTAATGAATTTATTTTAACTGTTTTAATCTTTGGGTTAGTGTTTTCAGTTACAGTCATCTGAATAAAGGTGTTTTTTATTTCTGTACTTTAACTTATCAGTGTTTTTATAGGTGAACACCTGAAGTTCTCTATATATTGGTATTATCATTTATTTGGGATCCACTGTGTTTTTCACTTTGGTTTTCTTCCCCTCTTTTTCTGTGGAATATATATATATATATATATATATATATATATATATATACACACACACACTATATTACCAAAAGTATTGGGACACCCCTCCAAGTCATTGGATTCAGGTGTTCCAATCACCTCCATGGCCACAGGTGTATAAAATCAAGCCCCTAGGCATGCAGACTGCTTCTACAAACATTTGTGAAAGAATGGGTCGCTCTCAGGAGCTCAGTGAATTCAAATGTGGTGCCGTGATAGGTTGCCACCTTTGCAATAAGTCCATCCGTGAAATGTCCTGGCTACTAAATATTCAACTGTTAGTGGTATTATAACAAAGTGGAAGCAACTAGAAACAACAGTAACTCAGCCACCAAGTGGTAGGACACGTAAAATGACAGGGTGGGGTCAGCACATGCTGAAGCGCACAGTCAACAGAAGTCGCTAACTGTCTGCAGAGTCAATAGCTAAAGACCTCCAAACTTCATATGATCTTCAGAATAGCACAACAGCAGTGTGTAGAGAGCTTAATGGAATGGGTTTCAATGGCCGAGCAGCTGCATCCAAGCCTTACATCACCAAGTGCAATGCAAAGCGTCGGATGCAGTGGTGTAAAGCCCGCTGCCACTGGACTCTAGAGCAGTGGAGACGTGTTCTCTGGAGTGACCAATCACGCTTCTCTGTCTGGAAATCCAATGGACGTGTCTGGGTTTGGCAGTTGCCAAGAGAACGGTACTTGCCTGACTGCATTGTGCCAAGTGTAAAGTTTTGGTGGAGGGGGGATTATGGTGTGGGGCTATGTCTCAGAAGTTGGACTTGGCCCCTTAGTTCCAGTGAAGGGAACTCTTAAGGCGTCAGCATACCAAGACATTTTGAACAATTTCAGGCTCCCAACTTTGTGGGAACAGTTTGGGGATGGCCCTTTCCTGTTCCAACATGACTACGCACCAGTGCAAAAAGCAAGGTCCATAAAGACATGGAGGAGCCAGTTTGGGGTGGAGGAACTTGACCTGCCTGCACAGAGTCCTGACCTCAACCCAATAGAACACCTTCGGGATGAATTAGAGCGACATCACTGCCTGACCTCACAAATGTGCTTCTATAAGAATGGTCAGACATTCCCATAGACACCCTCCTAAACCTTGTGGACAGCCTTCCCAGAAGAGATGAAGCTGTTATATCTGCAAAGGGTGGGGCCAACTCAATATTGAACCCTATGGACTAAGACCAGGATGCCATTAAAGTTCATGTGCGTGTAAAGGCCCAATACGTTTGGCAACATAGTGTGTGTGTATATATATATTTTGTTTTTGTTTTTTTGGGGGATTTTACGTAGAGCTACAGTATTTACCTCCCTGTGTAGATATATGGGCATTGGCGTCATGGGTCATTCCTGTCTAGTAATCTTTGTAAGATGATATGGTACAGTCAATACCTGAGAAGTATGCACACACATTATTCTGGTCTGGAATAAGTGGTGCCCTAGTCAAGGAGAATCCTCCTGCTTGGCATTGATTGGAAAGGTTGCCTTGGGTGCAGGCTCCTGGAAACCTAGGCCCTCATGTCTCAATCTCAGTGTTCAATGGGATCCCCTATAGATTAAGCTTGGAACTGAAAGGTGTAGTTAGTAGGGCCATGGACCAAGCATCACTGAAAATTTAACTGTAGGCCTTGGCGCAGGCACTGGATTAACAACCTGCAGTGCATGGGTTCTACTTCTCTCTTTCTCTGATGAGCCCCAGTCAAGTTGGAAAACTTAGATCAGACTTTCTGAGTAATTTTATTATCTTTGTACTTTTTCTATAAATATTCTGTAATATTCATTTAGATTTGTTTATCTACTTATTAATGATTTTCTCTCTTTATAAATAAATACAAACTTTGCTTACTTTTGCACCTTCCTGCCTAGGCCAATTTTCAACACTGTCACGTTTTGAATAATAATCGCACATTCATGCAACACTAGATAGAGTTTTCTTTTGGTGGTATTTAGGCCTCATGTACACTGCTGATCCTGAGTTTAGGAGCTTTGGGTGCTTTTTGCCAAAGTCCTTGAACCCAACTCAATAAAAGCCTACGTGTCCATGTACAAATAGGCAGTTAAATGTTCCTCTCTTGAATGCAGAAGAATCGTGTTCAGGAGAGGAACGTTTTGGCCAAAAAAACCCACTAAACGCAGCAAAAATGCATGTGAATGCATCTAAAAGTGTCTGACGATTAGTCGCGTTTAGTCATGTCCATGGAAAATATTCTGGCCCATCAAATGAATTAACATCCAAGCACTAAACGCTGGTAATTGCGGTACTGCATTTGCACGTGTTCTGCCGCGTTTTGCATTTTTCTGCTGCCAGGAGAGCTAAACATCAAGGGGAGTTCATGTGTACACGAGGCCTTAATCAACACTGGGTTTTTATTTTTTGCTAAATAATAAAAACGACCAACAATATTGAAAAAAAAATTACATTTTGCAAATAAATAATTGTTCTTCATGAATTTAGGCCAAAATGTATTATGCTGCATTACTTTGGTAACAAAAAAAAAGCAATTTTTTACAAAATTGTTTTTTTGTTATGATTTTGTTTTTAACCGCCTCCCGCCCGCCATATAGTACAATGATGGGCCAAGGTGGTTCTCTCATTCTGGGAGGACATCATATGACGTCCTCCCAGTCTAACTGTGCATGCGCAGCTCTGGGAGCGCGCAGAGCGGCGATCGGAGGTCCGCTGTGTTCATCGGACACAGCGGATCACTGATCAACGGAAAGAGCCGAAGATGTTGGCTTGGTCATGTGATCAGCTGTGTCCAATCACAGCTGATCACATGTAAACAGGGAAATGCCGGTTATCGCTGACAGAGGAGAGGTGGTAATCGTCATTCTTCGGAGGGGACATCTACACTGATCAACAGGGCACTAATGATCAGTGTGTCCTGATGATCTGTGTAGCCCCAGCAGTGCCACCTGTCAGTGTCCATCAGTGCCAGCTGTCAGTGCTCATCCATGCCACCTGCCAGTGCCCATCAGTGCCACATCAGTGCCACATTTCAGTGCCTACCAGTGCACATCGGTGCCCATCTGAGCTGCCTTTCAGTGTCACCCATCAATGCCAGTCAGTGCCACCTATTAATGTCAGTCAGTGCCACCTATCAGTGCCACCAATCAGTGCCAGTCAGTGCCGCTGGTCAGTGCCGCCTATCTGTGTGCATCAGTGCTGCCTATCAGTGCCCATCCGTGCCACCTAACAGTGCCAGTCAGTGCCACCTAACAGTGTCAGTCAGTGCCACCTAACAGTGCCAGTCAGTGCCACCTATCAGTGTCAGTCAGTGCCACCTATCAGTGCCGCCTATCAGTGCCATATATGAGTGCTGCCTTTCAGTGCCCTTCAGTGATGCCTGCCAATGCCCATCAGTGCCACCTACCATTGCCTCCTCATTAGTGCCCACCAGTGCCACCTATCAGTGTCCATCAGTGCAGCCTATCAGTGCCCATCACTACAGCCTCATTAGCGCACATCAGTGAAGGAGAAAATCACTTATTTAAAAAATTTTATAACAAAAACTAAGAAAAAAAGGGTTTTTTTTCAAGATTTTCAGTGGTTTTTGGTTTGTTTAAGAAAAAAGAAAAAACCCAGAGGCGATTAAATACCACCAAAATAAAGCTCTATCTGTCACAAAAAAAAAGATAAAAATTTCAAAGGGGTATAGTGTTGCATGACCGCGCAATTGTCATTCAAAGTGTGACAGCGCTGGAAGCTGGAAATTGGCCTGGGCAGGAAGGGGGTATAAGTGCCCAGTAGGAAAGTGGTTAAAATACTGTGACCAGAGCAATACAATGTTACCATAGTAACATTGTACTACTCTGGGGAACTGATCAGGATTTTATTTTTTTTTTACAAATTATGATTGCTTATAGCAGTAAATTTCATTGCTATAAGCAAGCATTTTGCTGAATGAAATTGATTAATTCAGTAAGTAATCACAATCACATGGTACAGATGAGCTTGTCTGTACCATGTGATTACCATGACTATTCACAGCTGGAAACACAATTGTATACACTAAATGGCATGAATGGAAGCCATTCATTGTTTACAATGTTAATGTGATCTGCTGTGATTGGTCACTGCAGTAGCATGGTACAGTCAGCGGGCCGGTATAGTGATCTGTCATTGGTGTCAGGTGGACACAGCGAGTGACAGCTCGCCTCCACAGTGTGGAAGCACAGCAGTGCATATGTTGCTTTCTAGGAGGATGTCATAAGAATGACGAAAGTCCCACCTGGCCTGGGGCAGACTGACCATTTGGAAACTCGGGCACTGCCCGAGGGCCCGGGGTCACTAGGGGGCCCCATGAGATGCCCCTGGTACCTTTTTCATAGGCTTTTTTGAGTTTGGGCAAGGACACAGGGGCCCTATGATCCCCTATTGCCCGAGGGCCCCATGAGTTGTCAGTCCGCCTCTGCACCTGGCTGTCATATTACAATAGGCCAGGAGGGAACTGGGTAAAATGACAGTAATATGTGATTAGGCAACAAAGCATTGCAAAGTTATTTGCAAAGTAAAAAACTTTTTTTTAAATTTTGTACATTTTTAAAAACTGTAACATCAAAATATTAACAAGAATATGGAAAAAAGCAGGAAAGAACTAGCTAAGGGGGGGTTAATTAGTGCTGATTAGGATAAATTAAGGGATACTAAGGGGGTAAAAAAAACAAATTTTAATTTAATGTAATTTAAAAAAAAAAAAATATTTTTTACTTGTCAGGTTGCTTTAACATAATAAGCAGACCAAAGCTCATATCTTTCATCTTCAGCCTAAGGCTCCTTTCATATGGGCAGTCCGCTTTGGTGTGCCTGTCTGTTTTTTAGGTGGACCTGACCGGATCCTCCATTCTCCTCTATGGTCAGTCCAATGTAAATGGACTTGTGTCCGTTTACACTCTGCTACCTCCGATCTGATCTGGCAAAAACAAATTGAAGGGGGATCTGTTCCCCTCCGTCTAGATCACAGGGCAGTCAGGTGTAAATGTACAGCCGGCCTATTTACATCAGACTGCCCATACAGGAAAGCAGGCTGGGTCTGTGTCCGCATTGCATGAGCAGAGCAGACACAAACCTCATCAGGCAGCTCAGCTCAGCAGGGGATCAACAGATGGATCCCCTGCTGAGCAAAACCAGATCTGGCACATGTGAAAGGGGCCTAATGGAACAGAACATACAAAACTAACAATATTACTTTTTATCTCTGAATCACATCTGAACAGTGTTTATAATCACTTTGTCAAAAGGTCCATTTCTGATAGCATCTCCTGTATTTACACAGCAACTCCCAGCTGTCAAAATGGATCTCTGGCAAATGAGGCAGGGAGGAGCAGCAGTAGGGTAGAAGGACAGGGCATACTAACACCCTGTGTACTTTAAGGAAGTTATTAATATTATTATTATTAATAATAACAATAATAATAATAATATGTTATATATCACCTTTAAACATAGTTTCTCAAAGCACTTTACAAAGACAAGAGAAAAAAAACCACAAGAAATACACAGGATAAAACAAAAGAAAAAAAGGAACAATTACATAGAAAGCTTGTCTAAAGAAAAACAGTTTTTACATTTGATTTGAAGGAATTTAGAGAAGATAACTCTCTGATGTTCTTTTGTAGTGAATTCCAGAGTTTTGGAGAATAGTAGGAGAAGGTTCTGTCTTCCATCGAGTGTAGGTGAGTAGGGGGGACACAGAATACCAGAATTTGAGGAGCTGAGGTTACGAGGGGGGAGAAGTAAGCTGATAAAAGTTCAGACAGATAATGGGGTACCAAGCTATCAAGAGCCTTATAAATGAGCAAAAGGACCTTAAAGTCTATGTGAAACCCAAGGGATAGCCAATGCAAGGACTCTAGCATAGAGGTAATATGGTCACTTGTACCAGACCTAGTCAGGATTCTGGCTGCAGACTTTTGTACATATTGTAGTCAATTAATAGTGGATTTACTGTAGGTACACCAGAGAGTAAAGCATTGCAGTAATCAAGTCAGGAGAACACGAATATATGGATCAGCTTTTCAGATACAGTGTATGATAGCATAGGACACACCTGAGCAATATTTCGCAAGTGGAAAAAAGATCCTCTAACAACATTATGTACATGTGGATCAAAGGTTAAACTGGCATCAAATATCACTGCTAGATTGTCAATTTAACCATTAGCCGCCCAGCCTATAGCTGTTTGGCAGCCGCAAAAATGCTCTAGCTTTCCGGGGTGTACGCCATTTGGCGTCCTCCCGTACATGCGCAGTTCGCGTGGTTGCAAATCCGCGCAGCCTGTCGCCGGCCGTGTACCTCAGACACGGCCGATGACAGATCTGAGTACCGGCCCCCGTTGCCGGTACCATGTGACCTGCTGTGACCGATCACAGCAGGTCACATGACAGTTGTATACAATGGATGGCTTCATTCATGCCATCCATTGTATACTAGTGCCTAGCTGTGAATGGTCACAGCAGGTCACATGTAGATGTCATGTGAGTAGCTGTGGCCAAATCACAGCTAAGCACAAAAAAAAAAACCCCTGAATGAATCGATGTCATTCAGGTAAATGCTTGCTTATAGGAAAGTAATTCTTTGCTATAAGCAAATTGTGTAAAAAAAAAAATACTGATCACTTCCCCAAAGTAGTACAATGTTACTATCGTAACATTGTACTACTTTGGTCATAGTAAAATATGAAAAACAAATCTTAAAAAAATATATATATATATATATATATAAATTTTTTTTTTTCATACTGTCACCAGTCAGTGTCCCTGATCACCGCCATGCCAGTTATATGATGACGCTGTACTGCACTGGTGACAGTATGTAAAAAAAAAATTGTGAAAATATTTTTTTTAATTTTTTCATTTTCCAAAACATTATGACAAAAAAAATACAACTTCAAAAAACTCGCCATTCCTCTTATGAAGTACGTCGGACTGTCTACTCTGCAAAAAGGGGTCATTTGGGGGATATCTGTACTATTCTGACATTCTTGGACCTCAAGAAATTAGATTGGCTGTCAGTACTTCAGGACTGATCAATATTCAGATCTATACCATAGTTTGTGAACTCTATAACTTTCCTACAAACTAAATAATACATCCTAATTTGGGTTATTTTCACCAAAGACCTGTAGCAGAATACATCTTGGCCTAAATTTATGAAGAACAGTTATTTATTTGTAAACTTTTATAACAGAAACAAAGAAAAACGTGTTTTTTTTCAAAATTTTGGGTCTTTTTTTGTTAATTTAGCAAAAAATAAAAACCCCAGCGGTGATTAAATACCACCAAAAGAAAGTTCTAGTTGTGTGAAGAAAATGATAAAATGTTAGTTTGGGTACAATGTTGTATGACCGCGCAATTGTCATTCAAAGTGTGAGAGCGCTGAAACCTGAAAAATGGCCTGGGCAGGAAGGTGTAAAATTGCCCGGTATTGAAATGGTTAAACTGAGGCTCAAGTACAATGTCATCTACAGATAGGCTACCAGGATTGGCCTTACATAATTGATGGATTTGCTAATAAGCATGACTTCAGTCTTGTCCCAGTTTAATTGAAGGAAATTGTGCGCCATCCAAGTTTTTATATCATAAATACAGTTAGATAGGAGGAAAGCAGCCAAGGTGGAATATGGTTTAGTGCGCTTGTAGTACACCTAATGTCCGCAGGTGGTTAATGAGGTGCTGCATTGCATTGCTGCTTTTTAAATAATATGGTTATAGTATAATGATCTTATAATTAAACTGTACTTCCTTTTTATAAACATGGCTCTGTGGGGTTTTTTCAGACCAGCAGGCAAAGAAACTTTATCATCTCAGATAATGATGGGCAAGGGGCGGTCATGCTGTTTGTAGCACAGTGCATGCTATTTGACTGATGGCATGCCATCTCTGTGGTAGCAGAAGTACAGAGCTTTCGCTGTGTCTCAGAAAACAAATTATATTTGAAGTAAGTACCATTGTTATCACCCAATCAGGCCTAGAGCTAGTATGTCCAGCTCCAACTGGGAAAAAGTATTATCTGTGACACAAAATAATTTGCATCTGAACTTAACACTATGGGCTCAGTTCACAAAGATTTAATATGAGGATAAGGATCTTTATTTTACCATGTGACAAACATTTTGATATCTTCTTAGGCTTGGATGAAATAAACTGTCACGTTTTTGTAAATCAAGATGCGTATCTTTGTGTCTTAGCTTGAGAATTGAGCCATATGTATTTGATGATACTGTATGGGCTCAATTCACAAAGCTAACACAGCAGAATAACAATTCTCATTTTCAAAAATGTCAGGTACTTTCAGTCTAATGTGGATTGAAAGTTTGTCACATGGCTGAAACAAAACATCCTAGTCCTTGTGTTAAAGCTTGGAGAATTGAGCATTATCTATTGAGAAACAAAGCACGAACAGCAAAATGAGTTTTTGAATGAGCAATTTTTCAGTAATAATAAAATATATGTACAGCTAACAATATCTGCTCACTATTTTATCAATGCCATTTTTAACAGGAATTGGATTACATGTTGTATTGTCATACAGGTAATGCAGTTACAAACTCCAAGCAAACCAACAGATATGCACCCGCTTACGCGGCTCTATCCAGGAGGACAGGGGGTTCTCCTAGTTTAATGTTCATCCTTACATTTACACTTGGAGATACTAAATGTCACTCATGATGCAGGCTGATAACATCGCTTTTCTGGGCAAATATTAGAAAAGGTAGCACACTAATTTTGCCAGAAGGTCAGATGATCCACATATCAAATGTAAAGCATCTATAGCTTTTTATGATCCTGTTTTGATGGTTCTTTTTCTCTTGTATGCAATATTTCATCCCCCATAGAATATGCCAATTCTTTTAGAAAATCATATTAACTCCCTTCATCTCCCTCCCAAAATACATAATGGAGGGAATGTTATTACATCTGTTCTTACTATCCTTCTTTTTAATATCTCATTCATTCAAAAGTTCATGCCTTTTGATCAGCTTCAACATAAAAATTTACATCAAGGATGAAAACAAATCCAGCCTTTTTAAACAGAAAGGAAATATTTGATTAATCAGTGCCTAACCTAAAACTCATGGAGGGTAGTATTCCTCTTGGAATATACTTTTGAGTATACAGGTAAAACTAAGAGGGTGTTACATGTTGAACTGAGGAACACAGAAGAAATACATGCAAGGAGCTAAAAGGTCAGAGTGGTTTGGCCCATTTTGCAAACAATTGTGTGTGACCTGATTTATTTAACCACTTGCTTAGTGGTTAGTTTCTGTTATAAAATGTTGTAAATAAGTGATTTTTCTCCTTCACTGATGTGTGCAAATGAGGCTGCACTGATGAGTACTGATAGGAGGCAATGATGAGGAGGCACTGATGGGCATTGACAGGTATCACTGGTGGGCATTGACAGGCATCACTGGTGTGCACTGAAAGGCAGTACTCATATATGGAACTGATAGGCGGCACTGATGAGGAGGCACTGATGGGTATTGACAAGCATCACTGGTGGGCATTGAAAGGCATCACTGATGGGCACTGAAAGGTAGCACTCATATGCGGCACTGATGGGCACTGAAAGGTAGCACTCATATGCGGCACTGATGGGCACTGAAAGGTAGCACTCATACTCATATGCAGCACTGATGGGCACGGATAGGCGGCACTGATTGGAACTGTTAGGCGACACTTAAGGGCAATGATAGGTGGCACTGACAAACACTGATAGGTGGCACTGATTGGTGGCACTGATGGTCACTGACAGGCAGCACTGATAGGCGGCACTGACTGGCACTGATAGGAAGCACTTAAAGGCAGCTCTGATGGGCACTGATATGTGGCATTGATGTGCACTGATATGTGGCATTGATGTGCTCTGATATGTGGCATTGATGTGCACTGATGGGCACTGGTATGTGGCATTGATGAGCACTAACAGGTGGCAATTATGGGCACGGACAGGTGGCACTGATGGGGCTACACTGATTGTCAAGACATTGATGATCAGTGCCCTGATGATCAGTGTACATGTCCCCTCTGAGGAATGCCGCTTACCAGCTCTCCTCTCCCCACATGCTGTCGGCATGAGGAGAGGACTGCCAATAACCGGCATTTCCTATTTACATGCAATCAGCTGTGATTGGACACAGCTGATCACATGATAGAGCCTACGTCATCAGCTGTTTACTGTGATCGGTGATCAGCTGTGTCCTTGGGACACAGTGCACCACAGATCGTCGCACACCCCGGGGGGTGCACATGTGCAACTAGAGTGGGAGGATGTCATATGACGTCCTCCCAGAATGAGAGAACCCCTGTCCTCTCATCATTTCCTTATATAAAATTCCCTGGCATTGTACAATTAAGTAAAGACAAAAGAGAAGGTTATACAGCACAGACGTTATCCCCCCCAAAAAAGAGCAGTGGCTACATAGAATGAATTCCTTTCACCTGGATTCAAGGTAGAATTTGACCTAAACCGCTTCCTGTGAGAAGAAGGATCCTTTTAAATATTAAGTCCCCATGTACACGGGACACTTCTGAACAATGGAAACTGACTGCTGGAAAACGTAGGTTAAAAACCGGCTGTTTAGTCGCGTTTGCCTAACGAGTTTATGTGTGTTTGTGTTTATGTGTGTTTTTTTAAAGATAAGCACTAAAGAATGCACTGAAAAGTGGTAATTTATTAACTATTTCAGACTGTTTCAGAGAAATACAGAAAGTAGAAGCAGAGAGAGCAGTATGTGTTGAAATTAGCTTAGGTGTGAGTTGCTCATTAACATTTCTTTTGTTTCCAAGGGTGGGAAAGGTGTCTGCTGGAGTGAGTCATTAAGGCCACCTGGCAGGGGGTCTTCATGAGGAATTTGAGGTGTGAAGGTCATTAACATATCTTTTGTTTCCAAGGGTGGGAGAGGTCTGCGGTGTGAATTGGTCATTAGAATATGTAACAAGTTTCCTAGGAACATCCTGTGTTCAGTGTTTTGTCCATCTGAGTACCTTGAAAACACTTTGCATGCATTTTTCATGATGAAAAAAGGCTCTGGACAGCATCTGGAATTTGAGTTAAAAAAAAATTTTAAACGCTTACAAATGCTATTTGCCACGTTTAGCCGCGTTTACAAGCATTTTGAACCGCTGATAAAATCGACTGCTGAATGCAAGTTTACTGTGTTCAAAAAAACAACTGTAAACTCAAATGCCTGTAAACGACTGTAAACGAAGATGTGTAAGATGCCCTCTAATCCCTCTTGTATTGAACTGTATTGTTACTGTACTGTCTCCCTCCATAATGTAAAGTGCTGAGCAAACTGTCGGCACTATATATGTCCTGTATAATAATAATAATGTGTACATGGACACATAGGAAAACATCCAGAGTTCAGGGGCTGCTGAAAAAAACGCTGAACAGCTCCTAAACATGAGTTTATCAGCTGCAGTGTACATGAGCCCTAAGAGTTGTAGCAGAGGGATTCCATAGATCAGATTTTCTGAAAAAGGGTGCAGTCAACACTTGAAATGCATCAAAACTGGTCAATTGTAGTTTGAAATACCTTGTTCAAATGAGCTTGCCTTTGGCATGGTACAGGCTAGGGGTACTGAAGATGTAGGAAGAAGTGGGTGGGGAGAAGTGTTGTGACACTGGTTTTATGAGATATGTTTAAGGACATGATATTTTATGAGTGCATTAATAATAATTTAATTTAATAAATACTGATTTAAAATACTACACAAGAAGCTGGTGTACTTCTTTTACTTAATAGTTTGGGAATACTGTGAGAGATCATTACTTATGGATCCAGTAGCTTGTGTGTTGTTGAATGGGCTGAAGTTTGTGAGAGTAAAGAGGCCCCTGCAGTTACAGTACAGGACTGTTGAGCTGTGAATCTGGACATTGCTGGGGACAAAGGGCTAACCCATTTTACTTGTCACTCCCTACAACCAACCCCTCCGCTGGAGGGATTCCCCTGTTAACACTGTTTGTGTTGATGGGGGAATCAAGACAATTTCTTTCCTGCAATCCGTGGTTGCAGGAAAGAAATTCGCTCCATCTATGGCAAGCCTTAGAAGCACAATTTGAATGTTAACCATTTGCCTCCCATCCTATGGCCGAATGGCGGCTGGCAAATGTCATCAGCGTTCCGGTTGGACGCCATATGGCGTCCTCCCGCACATGCGCAGATTGCGCTCCTGCAGAGCTGCGCAGCGGCGCGATCTGTCACCGGCCGTGTACCTCGGACACGGCCGATGACAGACCTGAGTATCGGCCCCTGTTGCCGGTACCATGTGACCTGTTGTGACCAATCACAGCAGGTGACATGACAGTTGTATACAATGGATGGCTTCATTCATGCCATCCATTGTATACTAGTGTCTAGCTGTGAATGGTCACAGCAGGTCACATGCACATGTCATGTGATTAGCTGTGGGCAAATCACAGCTAAGCACAAAAAAAAAAAAAAAAAGTCTTTGCTATAAGCAAATTTTGTAAAAAAAAATACTGATCATTTCCCCAAAGTAGTACAATGTTACTATGGTAACATTGTACTACTTTGGTCATAGTGAAATTTGAAAAAAAAATCTTAAAAAAAAGAAAAAAAATGTAATAAAAAATAATTAAAAAAAAAACTTTTTTTTTTTTCATACTGTCACCAGTCAGTGTCCCTGATCACCACCATGCCAGTTATATGATGACGCTGTACTGCACTGGTGACAATATGTTAAAAAAAAACAGTGAAACTAATTTTTTTAGTTTTTAATTTTCCAAAAAATTCTGACAAAAAAAATACAACTTCAAAAAACTCGCCATGCCTCTTATGAAGTACGTCGGACTGTCTACTTTGCAAAAAGTGGTCATTTGGGGGATATCTGTACTGTTCTGACATTCTTGGACCTCAAGAAATTAGATTGGCTGTCAGTACTTCAGGATTGATCAATATTCAGATCTATACCATAGTTTGTGAACTCTATAACTTTCCTACAAACTAAAAAATACATCCTAATTTGGGTTATTTTCACCAAAGACATGTAGCAGAATACATCTCGGCCTAAATTATGAAGAACAATTATTTATTTGTAAACTTTTATAACAGAAACAAAGAAAAATGTGGGTTTTTTTCAAACTTTTTGGTCTTTTTTTGTTAATTTAGCAAAAAATAAAAACCCCAGCGGTGATTAAATAGCACCAAAAGAAAGCTCTAGTTGTGTGAAGAAAATGATAAAATTTTAGTTACAATGTTGCATGACCGCGCAATTGTCATTCAAAGTGTGAGAGCGCTGAAACCTGAAAACTGGCCTGGGCAGGAAGGTGTAAAATTGCCCGATATTGAATTGGTTAATGAAGCAACCAATGGGAATTAATTGTTTTCCCTTAGGCTATGTTCACATCTACGCAGTTTGCATTTCTGCAGTGCTTTTTGCGGTGCCATTTTCGTTTTTGCACATGCGTTATTGCAGCGTTTTTGATGCATTTTGCATTTTTTTTCCACTTGTTGCTGGGCAGATTAAAATGCATCAAAAGTGTATCAAAAATGCATCAAAAACGCACTACATGTTTTTCTGCAGCATCTCCATTAAGTCTATGAATGCATTTAAAAAAGTCCCTGACCCTTTCCAAAAAACGCACCGGGCGAAAACGCGGAGATGTGAACCTTGTCCCATAGGAAATCATGTTAAATGGACTGCTGTGCGTTTCTGCAAAATGCAATGGAAAATGCATAGGTGTGAACCTAGACTTATAGGGAATGAAAAATATAGACAGATGGGAAAAATAGTGAGATAGATTTAAACACTATTTTAAGTATTTTAGACATTTTAGATAAAGAGGATAGTAGAATATGTGTGGAAAATATAGATTTGGAAAGAATGTTTAACCACTTCCCGACCGGCCGTTGTATATAAACGGCCGGACGGTGGCAGTGCAGGGTCGGGTGGCCGTCTATAAACGGCCTCCCTGCACCCTGCTTGTGCGCGCTCCCTGGGAGCGTGCAGCACCGCGATCCGATGCCCGCTGTGTCCTCCGGACACAGTGAAACACCGATCGTCGGACGGGACCTCTGTACGAGGTCCCGATCATGTGATCACTGATTGGCCAATCAGTGATCACATGCAAAGTAGTAAGCAAGATGTCACTTCTGACATCATTGCTTACTATGTGTGAAATCTGTGAATGATCACAGAGGTCACATGGTACAAGGCTATTCACAAAAGCCTTGTACCATGTGACAAGCTGTGACCAATCACAGCTCACTCAGTTCTTCTCGATGAGTGCAAGAATGCACACAGAGAGAAAGACAAATGATTGCTTTTACACCCTATATGGGTGTAAAAGCAATCAGTACTGCTAGGGTGACAGTATGTAAAAAAAAAAAAATAATAATAATAAAAAAAAAAAAAAATGTAAAAAAAAATGTTTAAAAATTATAATTTTTGCTTATAAACTAATTTGGATTTTTTTTTTTTACTAAAAAGATAACGGAATAAATTTTGGCTAAGATTTATGATGAAATATTATTTATTTGCAAAATTTTATAAAAAAAACACTTTTTTTCAAAATTTTTGGACATTTCATTTACATAGCAAAAAAAATACAAATCCCAGTGGGGAATAAATACCACCAAAATAAAGCTTTATCTATCTCAAAAAAATGGTAAAAAATTCATTTGGGTACAGTGTTGCATGACCGCGCAATTGTCATTCAAAGTGTGATAGCGCTAAAAGCTGAAAATTGCCCTGGTCAGGAAGGGGGTAAAAGTGTCCGGTCTGGAAGTGGTTAAGGTGTTAGAAAACTTTATAATAGATGAATTGGTGGGATAAGACCACTTTGGAAATCTATGAGATTTGGGGAGATAATGCAAAGGGGTTTGAGATTGTAAAAGGTGTTAAATGTTATACAAATTATCAATGCATTTAACATTAAACTGGATGAGTATGTTTTAGATTTAAAGACAATGTTTAGCTTCATTACAGAAAAAACTGTAGGAAAAAAAATAAACTAAACTTATTTAATTTTTGTTTCTTAAAATTTAGTTTCAGCTCTCTAACTTCCACGTCTACTCTAACTACTATGCTTTTATGTTCCTCGATTGTATTGAAGCTGAAGTTTGTTTTTTTAATCTGGAAGATATTAGTTACTGTACAATTAGAATAAATAAACATTTATATACAAAGGAACATTTATATACAAAGGAAAGGAAGATGATATAATTCATTTCAATAATTTTTATTGAAGTTTTAGTAAGAAGACATTGTAGGTAAATACGGTTCAGTTAGAAATAATGTAGTACAGGAAAGTAAACAAAACAATATTTTCCCCACCATTTGGCTGGGGGTAATACTAGAATACGTGGGGTTGGCATGAGAGATGTGCTCAGTATGATCTGAACCATGTAAGGTTGTAGAAAAGATCTATATGGGGGGGGGGAGGAATAAGGAGTAGGGAAATAGAGGAGGTGGGAAAGGGGAGAGGGAAGGGTAAGTGCACCAGTCTAGGCAGATGGGTCAAGATATTTTATAATGAATTTATCAGACTTTTACGGAGCAGTTTGCATTCTGTAACCATCGAGACCAATGGAGCTTAAATGTGTGATAGGTAGAATTGTTTAGGGCAGATCTTTTTTCCATATCGCATTGGAAGTTAAGATCTGTTATCAGTGAAGTAAGAGAAGTAGATTTAGTAGTGTTCCATAATTTAGTTATGTTTATTTTAGTTGCCGATAATGTGTGGATAATAATGGAAGGAAGATGATATAGAAAACAAAAAAGACATTGAGAAGGGAGAGAGAAGACTACAACCGTGGAGTACAATATTGCTGGAACAAGAAAAATATAGTGAAAGAACAGAGTATGATGATATGGAGACAGATGATACGAGTAAGGAGGGAGGTAGTCATGAACATGAATACTAACCCTAGAATAACACACAAAATAATACATTGAAAAAGGTGAAAAGAGGAAGAAATTGAGTTAGACAAAGGATGTCTGGATAGGGAGAGGAAGTGGCATCCACCAGAGGAATCAGGTATGGAACCATAGAAATGGACAACCACAACAGAAGTAGGCATAAGAACTCCATGGAAACAAGAGATTTTACCCAATATGGAATGATGGATGGACTACTAAAAGATGAAGGTACCTCTTCTGTAAAGATAGAAAATGGAATTAATGGGATTACTGTATGTGGTGGGGGAAAGAGGCACCTCTTGGGAGAAACAGATCCATGCCACTGACATATATGGAACAACATAAAAAAAAACCATAAGGTTTTAGAAGTGGGCAACCAATGAAATAGGAAAAGGTGAAGAGAGGAAAAAGGAAAAGGAAGGGGAAGAAAGCTGGGAAAAAAGGAAATGATTATAGTAACAACAAAGTAAGCAAAACGGCTATTTATAATTCAAGCAAAAATAGTTATCTAAGGATGGGAAAAAAGAATTGGACAAGGTACAGCTATTTTTAGACATTCAAAAATGCATTAGGGGCCTGGTGTTGAAGACATTTGGGCTGTTCATTATGATATTTAGCAAAGTTCAAAATGTTTCCAAGTAAACCACCTTAAGGAATCAATCTTTATTTAACCCAACACTCAAAAAATAATATTGAAAGATCTAGAGCAGGGGTGGAAAACCTTTTGATTTTCCCAGGCCACATTGGAAGAAGAGGAATTGTCTTTGACATAAAATACACTACCAATAAGGATAGCTGATGAAAAGAAAAAGTCAGGCAGATGACCAATTAACAATCACTGATAAAGATAATGTACCTGAGTAAAAGAACTTCATTTTATTGTATTTTTTTTATTATAAAAGTAAGAGGGCAACATATAACTAGTGCGATAACTATAACTGTTTTTGATGCAAACTAATGCATTTGATGGATGTAGTAGCATTTCTCAATGAGTTCTTAAAGTGCATATTTTGGTGCATCCTTGAAAATACAAATATCGGTGCTGCCGAAAACGGACTATATGAGAAGAGTGGGAGATTTTTCTTTCGGAAGATAAAACTTATAAAAGTCCAGTAAAGACACACTATAAAATTTTTCTGCATGTATTCGCGAAGTGTAAACTAATTTTTGCAAAAAAGTTCCCCCCAAAAAATTAACATTTGTAGCCTCCCTGGCGGTATTCCCGAGTGTAGCTCGGGGTAAATTTTCAGCACCAAATGCGGTAACCCCGAGCTACACTCGGGCTTACCATGCGGCGCTGCTCCGGGATCTGTTCTTCACTTACCTTGTCCTGCGCTCCCGCGATGTCCCTCCTGCAGTGTCCCCGGTAATGTAATCTGGCGGATGCCGGCATCTGTCATCTGGGTTCCGTCCCCTGCGAGCGTCGGGACGTACAGGGGACGGAACGGCGGGAAATTTGAAAATGACAAAAAGTGACATTCACTAAATACACTAAAATCACATAGTATAACATTCCTGTATCAAACCATTTCACATACATTTTGTCCCGAGTGCTTTGTCCGGCGCCCTGCCTGCATTTTTACTGTTCTTTCTGCCTGGAAACTGAGAAACGTCCATGGTGTCCAAAAAGCGTCCCTTTAGGTCAAAAACGGTTTTAGACCGGCTAGAGAACAGCGATAGTAAATCAGAACCACTTGCAGAATTGAGTGATAATGATTTGTGGGGAAATTCGTCATAAGACACTATAAAAGATTTTGCGTCTTTGCTCAGTGATGTGCGAACTTGGCGCTATATTTCAAATTTCAGTGTTTTTGGTTTGATTATATTATTGAATTAAATTTATTATTATTATATTATTATTTTTTATGATTATTTATTAAATTATAATTTATGATTTCGTGTTTCAAATTTTATCATACCCGGGATGTTTACTAGACTCTTGTTCGGACAGATTTCAGTGAGTTATTCCTAAAATTTACAGTCCTACAATAAAAAAAAATACATATTTCCATGCAAAAAAATGTACCGCTTTGAGGACAGAAATATGGACATAATCAGACCGCTAGGGAGGTTAAGTAAGTTTATGATTTTGTGTTGGGCCACATTCATAGCTGTCTGGGGCCGCAGGTTAGACACCCCTGATCTAGAGACTTTGGAAATTAAAACAACTTACCATAGTAATATTAACAAAGGAGAAAGAAAGATGTTAAAAATCTGGACCAAGATAAAATTATTGTTATTAAATTTGCAGACAATAGAAGAAAGGCTTTGGTTATAATGGACAAGAAGTATTTTGAAGAAGAATCTAAACAACAACTAAATTAATTAGAAAAATACCAGGAAAACCCAATAGTATTAGGAAAGGTTTTAAAAGAAAAATTGAAAGAAGCAGTAATCAACCATGACGAGTGGAAATATTTGAACATAAAACAATATTCTATTACCTGGCATTAACACTCCGATGATGAGAATAATGAAAATATGTGGATATACATATACAACCACATGTTGTTAAATTACGATAGTACATTAGATATACTGGCCATATAGAAAGAGAACTTAGCAAAACTGGTGGCAGGAAGGGGATTTTCTAATCACAAGTGACATTAAACCACTATATACTACCATTGAACATGAAGGGTGGATGGAAGCCCTGAGATACTACTTGGAACAAGAACATTTTATAGAGAAAAAAACTTTTTATTTTTTTAATTTATGGAATTTAAAAAAAAATAAGAAATACTTTTGGTTTCTGAAAATGTTATGTACAACAAAAGGATCAGCAATCAGTAGCAAATACACACCCAGATATGCCAACTTATTTATGGGAATGGGGAAGAGCAGACCATACAACTATTCTTCTTTTTATTATTATTATTATTATTATTTTATTTTTATTTTTTTCTGTTGATATATTGATGATTGCATAGAAATATGGAGAACTCCAGTTTTCCCTGAAAAAAAATTTCCAAAAACAACTAAACAATTGATATTGTCTCTGGGAATTCAGTAACACAGAAAGGATACATTTTTCAGATTTGAAAATTAAAACAAAGGGGACGTGACTTGCAACTAGGATCTACTATAAACCAATTGACGTTAATGGCCTGCTGGGAGCAGGCCATTAAGTTGTCATCACAAGTGGTGGTTAACAATATCCCAAAAGCACCATTCTATAGGCTCAGATGAAATTGCACTGAATTAAAGGTATTTACAAAAAGGTAAATAAATGGCCAGCAAATTCTATGAAAATGGTTATAATAACGAAATAAATAAAAAGGCAGTCAAAGAGGTTGAAAAGAAGTAAAAGACCTGAAATGTTATTTATTAAAGAAGATAGTAAGGACAAATGTGATCCTATTCCCTTCATCACTGAATCTGGGTGGGATGTTAAGGGAGTTAATATGATTTTTCAAAGTGGCATATCCTTTTTTATTGTGAGTGCTTTTTAATAAATGCCATGTGTACTTTTGCAATACTTCACAAGGAGCTGATTCACCTATTTTATTAGCAGTTTGGGAGTACTGTGGCAGATTATCGCTTGTGGATCTGTGAGCTGTTGAGAGGGCTACCAGAACGCCAGCAGTGGCAGTGTGAGTGAGAAAGAGTGAAGCTCTTAAGAGTACAAGAGAGTACATTTTACAACAGAAACTGTACTGTGTTTGGCTTTTTTGGAATTAACCACATGCCGCCCAGCCACAGTAGAAATACGGCGGCAGGGCGGCACGGCTGGGCAAAACCACGTTTTAAAACGTGTGTTTTGTAAACAGGTAGGGGGTGCGCCGCCACCCTACCTGTCCCGCCGATCACAGCCGCGGATGTCAGTCACCGGGTCACAGCCGGTCGTTACCGGCTATGTACCGGCGATTGGCGGCAATCGCTGACAGAGAGCACAGCTGCAGTAGCTGTGCTTTCTGTCAGTTCCCTGACAGCTCCAGGACACGCTGATCGGGACAGAAGAGTTTCTCTCTCCCGATCAGTGGTGTCCCGTGCAGTACACACCCCCGCCCCCTAGTAAAACACTCCCCCTCACACAGTTAACCCTTTCCCTGAATAATAAACTTAACCCCTTCCTCCCCAGTGCCATTAGTACAGTGTCAGTGTTTTTTTTTTGCACTGATCACTGTATTGGTGTCACTGGGGATGTCAGTGACCCCAAGTCAGTACCCCCCAGTGTCAGAATGTCCGCCGCAGTCCCGCCATAAGTCGCTGATTGCCGCCATAAGTCACTGAACGCCGCCATAAGTCGCTGATCGCCGCCATTATTAGTATAAAAAAAACCTAAAAATCCCAGTATCTTTCCTGCCATTTGTAAACGCTATAACTTTCACGTAAACCAATTAATTTACACGTATTGGGTTATTTTTTTTTAGCAAAGACATGTCGCAGAATGCATTTTGGCAGAAATTTATGACTAAATTTGATTTTTACTTAAATAAAGGAATGCGCTAAAACCACAAACTATTCCTAATTTAGTGTAGAAACATTAGAGCAAAAGATATATATATCTATTCTCAATTAATATAAAAAAATATCAAAATTATGTGCAAAACAATTTTTTAGTGCATAAGTAATTTAAATAATTAAATTTGTGAATATAAAAAATTGTCCAATTTTGAATTTCTTCTAATGTCCAAACAAATCCTTTTCAAATTCAGGTGCTCTCAAAGAAATTGTGCCAAAATCCACCACCAAAGTTAAGTTGGGTAACTCACCAGAGCTCCATGCTGATCAATCTCTAGATCAGCAAAAAACGCTTTTTGCCCCTGGGAGCAGATGCAATAAATCGATTTCTCAGGTGTGATGATCAATAGCTACACAATCATCCATAAGGTAGGTATCCACCACTCAATATAACGGATCCAGGAGCATTATATCACTCTCTCTTTTTATATTTCTCCACCGAGGTCATGTTTGGGAATGAAAGAAAAAATCATGGTGCAGCCAGTTTTTTAATAAAAGTATCCAACAATTTAATAAAGATTTACACTCACAAAAAGGCTGCACCATGATTTTTTCTTTCATTCCCAAACATGACCTCGGTGGAGAAATATAAAAAGAGAGAGTGATATAATGCTCCTGGATCCGTTATATTGAGTGGTGGATACCTACCTTATGGATGATTGTGTAGCTATTGATCATCACACCTGAGAAATCAATTTATTGCATCTGCTCCCAGAGCAAAAAGCGTTTTTTGCTGATCTAGAGATTGATCAGCATGGAGCTCTGGTGAGTTACCCAACTTTACTTTGGTGGTGGATTTTGGCACAATTTCTTTGAGAGCACTTGAATTTGAAAATGATTTGTTTGGACATTTGAAGAAATTCAAAATTGGACAATTTTTTATATTCACAAATTTACTTATTTAAATTACTTATGCACTAAAAAATAGTTTTGCACATAATTTTGATATTTTTTTATATTAATTGAGAATAGATATATGTATCTTTTGCACTAATGTTTCTACACTAAATTAGGAATATTTTGTGGTTTTAGCGCATTCCTTTATTTAAGTTATAGCACTAAGAAATTTATTTGGTTTCTTTGAGGTGGAATTGCTGCTTTAAAGTATTAGGGTGTGGCGCTTTTATTACACTTGTGAAATTTGATTTTTACATTTTTTTTACTGGACATGTTTTATAGCAAAAAGTCCAAAATATTGTTTTTGTTCCTCAAAATTGTCAGCCTTTTTTTTATAGCGCAAGAAATAAAAACCGCACAGGGGATCAAATACCACCGAAAGAAAGCTCAATTTGTGGGAAAAAAAGGATGTAAATTTAATTTATGTACCGTATTGCATGACCGCACAATTGTCCGTTAAACTAGTGCAGTGCTGTATAGCAAAAAAATGGCGTAAATTGCAGTATCTATACCATAGTTTGTAGACGCTATAACTTTCACACAAAGCAATCAATATACACTTATTGGGATTTTTTTTACCAAAAACATGTAGCAGAATACATTTTGTCCTAAATTTATAACCAGCTTTGAGTTTACTATATATTTTGTATAGCTGAAAGTAAAAAATATTGTTTTTCTTCAAAATTTTTGGCATTTTTTTGTTTATAGCGTGAAAAATAAAAAGCGCACAGGTGATCAAATTCCACCGAAAGAAAGCTCTATTTGTGTGAAAAAAAGGACGTAAATTTCGTTTGGGTGCAGCATTGCATGACCGCGCAATTATCAGTTGAATTAGTGCAGCGCCGAGTAGCAAAAAGAGGCCTGGTCATTAAGGGGGGTAAATCCTCTGGAGGTCAAGTGGTTAAAGGAGAGATTAATGGGGGTGAATATAGTGACCCAGAGACTGTGCTCTGGGCTGCAGACCATTGGCTTAAGAATCAAAGTGAGGTCTTCAATTTGGCTTTTAAAGTAGGGATCCCTGTGCTTGGCAAAGCAGAGTTATACTGAACCTGGACAATTTAGGTGTCCTTTTATGACACACAGAATAGCTGAGATTCAGAGGATCGCAGCTATTCTCTGGTCATTTACAGTTTATGACACCCAGGAGAACATGTTCAGCCCTTCACTGGAGATCTGTGTTCTCCCTCCAGATTCTCTAGCCCAGAGCTGGAGAATCGGAGGGACCGCAAACTAAGCAGCGATAATTTACCTCTGCTTAGTAAACTGATCTTTTACTGTAATCTCGCGAGATTATAGTAAAATCAGCCGTTTTCCAGCGTTTGTAGACCGTTCTCCCTTAGTTTGGAGAACTGATCTACATATGCTTCATAAACGGCATTCACAGGAGAACTGTGTTCTCTGAGAATGCCGGAGAACTGAGCAGCGATCTATTACTGCTGGTTCATAAACGGACACCTTAGTGTGGATGGAAGTTTAAGCAGGTGGTTGGGAAGATGGAGTGACTGCTGTAACATAGTTGTGGTTGTGTGTTGGATTAGCCAATAGGAAGTGTCCAAGTCAAGCAGGTTGTGATGTGATAGATTATACATCAGGGAGGGAATTGCTTTCAGTGATTTCAGAGAATGGCTTGCATTTGCCATTAGTCTAAAGTCAGTTTGGATGTGTTTGAAATGCATTCACATTAATGTGTAAAGAGGAATTAAAGCAAAGCAATAGGATGCATGTCAAAAGCAATAACAAATGGAAACATACATTGTGCATAAAATCCTACTCAAAATTCAAACAATGCCTTCTAGATCTTTCAAAAATGCTTCACAGATGCATGTCAGAAGAAAAACACTAATGACCATGTTCATCAATTCACTGGCACTATTCATACTAAGTTTGCATTAAACAGGCAATAAAGTGAGCATTTTAGTACATGGATTGCTTTTTCTTTTCAAAACTCCATTACAAACTTATCTGCTAAAATAGGTCTTTCTTACACCTATTATTTATAGCACTGCTTCAGCAGTACCTCAAAGAGAACCGCCGGCTCCAGAGTTCTTCTAAAATACATTGCTCTACTCCAGATAATGCGACTGTTACTTAATAATGCGATCAACATCAGTTCTACTGCTGACTTGAAATTTCACTTCTTAGAATGAAAAACAAAAAATTGTGTGTAACTTAGGTAAAAATGTGTTTCAGATAGAATACATAAAACAATACATCATTTCTAAAGCAATTCCCATTGCTTTCATGGAAGAAATACAATCCATCTCATTTGTTTAATCGTGTTAAACTATCCAGGACCTGTTCTATACTGCTAAAATTCTCAGTACTATCACTTTTATATAGTTATAATTAGAAAAATGGAACAATCAGAGACTGATAAAATGCAGCTCAGAAGCTGTGATAATGGACTGGTCACTGGGTTTCAGGAGACCGAGAGTACATGAGATATGAGATCACTATCTAAATTATTCAGCTTCATTTTATTACAGTTTTAGTGAGTTTTCCCATTAGAGACAGATTTCATATTTTTCACTGGATGGGAAGTTGTATTATGATTAATCAAATATTCAGAGATGATGCAATATGAATCCTGTATCCTGCATTTAGGGGATACATGCTCATGTAAGGATAATACGCAATAAAAACTAAATGTAAATAACATTTCTAAGTGAAAGTATTCAGTGAGATACTAATGCTATTTAGATAACATTGCAACTTATCTAAAGGTGAGAAATTCACTCAATTTATAATACCTTTATCTGAGTGATGTGTAAAATCCCCTTAAGGATAAGCACATGCACCTTTATACAGGAACAGAAGAAGAGGAGTAGAAAAGTAATTTCTAAACTTCTAAATCCTGCCTCTTCTGTCTACTTCCTTCATCATTAGTAGTGTTGAGTGAATCTGTTTGGGTTCAATCTGCATTTTGGCAAACACATCCAACAACATCACAAATTGTCCATGTCACAAACTGTGAACCTTAATGCAAACCACAGTGAAGTCAAACGGAGGTGAAATTTGAAAATTATTTCCCCGATTTTCAAGGCTATTAGGCAAAAAAGGATATGAGATGCTAAGCATTGCCCTGGGGGACATCTACCCATGCAAAAAAGCTCGGGAACATAGCTTGTATAATAAGGCCTAAAGGGCAAGATTTAAAACACATTTCCTTAAAATAACATACTTGTTCACCTGCACGAGTTCCTTTATAATGTACATGAGTTCCTTTATAGTGTAGTAAAACAAAAGCCACATTTACAAAGAGAAAAATACCACCTAAGTTGCTGCCAAATTAAATTTTTGACTTTGCTTTGTTTGTTAATAAAACAACTAGGATTCTCTTCAACAGTCATACCAGACCCTTATCCTAGGGTGACAAAAGGGCATAAAGGCCTGAAATGCTTTGCTATTTGAAACCCCACCCAAAGCCACCTCTTGGACCATGGGTTTTGGGTGCTGTTACATGACAATTAATCAGTAACTGTCATGTAACAGCACCCAAAACCCATGGTCCAAGAGGTCCTTTATAGTGTTGTAAAACAAAAGCCACATTTACAAAGAGAAAAAAATACCACCTAAGTTGCTTCCAAATTAAATTTTTGACTTTGCTTTGTTTGTTAATAAAACAACTAGGATTCTCTTCAACAATCATACTAGACCCTAATCCTAGGGTGACAAAAGGGCATAAAGGAATGAAATGCTTTGCTATTTGAAACCCCACCCAAAGCCACCTCTTGGACCATGGGTTTTGGGTGCTGCTACATGACAATTACTGAGGGCTGTCCTCATGTGTATGTTTGTGGATTAGGCTCTGGTTCTTTTTGTGTTCAGCAAGTGGTCCAGCAAGCTCTCATCCTGATATCTCCAGCAGGGGCAGACTGACCATTTGGAAACTCGGGCACTGCCCGAGGGCCCGGGGTCAGTAGGGGGCCCCATGAGATGCCCCTGGTACCTTTTTCATAGGCTTTTTTGAGTTGGGCAAGGACACAGGGGCCCCATGATCCCCTATTGCCCGGGGGCCCCATGAGTTGTCAGTCCGCCCCTGATCTCCAGTACTTGTGAATGCAGATCTCTGCGTGTTTTTATTTAAGTGGACACATTGTTTTGATTTATTAAAGAATACACAATACTGATACATTCCTGCCCCCTTGAGTTTTCTTACATGTTCCCTGATGTTTCTAGAGCCTCCCTGATCCTTAGAATGAGGTGCTGTGGGAAGTAACAACTCCTGAACTAACTCCTCCTAATTCCAAAAGCTTGAATACTTTTCAGATACCGATCACTTGACCCATTATCCACATGGATCATCTTTTTTACAAAAATGTTTTTTGAGAAACGCTCAACAGTTACAACAAACCAAGCAGCACACAAGGAACCAGCATCATCTGGATGGCAAGGAAAGGCAGGTAAAAAAATCATATACAGCACAATACAATAACAACAAGACAAAACAATGGTTTACAAAGGGACATTAACACAACGCATCCCAGAAAAATAGTAAATGCCTCAGGTAGAATGACATTCAAAGAGGTAACAAGTCCAGGGACCCAATCAAAAATAGAGGGGGATCTTGCAATGGTTCCTCAATTCCCTGAATAGGATATGGATGCCTAAACAACCCAGGAGGGGGGGAGGAAGGGGAAGGGGAAAGAGGTAAAAGGGAAAGAAAGGGAGGGAAGGGGGGGGAGGGGAAGGAGAGGGAAAAATTAGACAGGGACTAGGATCACTAACTCATGTACCAGCATACACCTGAAGGTGGTTAAGACCACTTAGGGCTATACCATGGGGTCAACGTCTGAACCATAAGAGTCTACCTATACAGACCAAATCTTGTCAAATTTCTTAGGACAATTGAAATTTATATAGGTGAGCTCAGGGGCGGACTGACCATTTGGAAACTCGGGGCACTGCCCGAGGGCCCAGGGTCAGTAGGGGGCCCCATGAGATGCCTGGTACCTTTTTCATAGGTTTTTTTTGAGTTTGGGCAAGGACACAGGGGCCCCATGATCCCCTATTTCCCGGGGGCCCCATGAGTTGTCAGTCCACCCCTGGTGAGCCTATATAATGGGAGAACCGCATTTGGAGCATTACGCCATGAGGCTACTGTAGGGGAGTTAACTGAATTCCATTTAAGCAGTATCTCCCTATGTTCATAGTAGGTGGCATAACAGATAAACAGTTGAACATATCTTCCTGGAGGAGGGTCCTCAAAAACATTCAGAAGCAATAGTTTTGGATCTAGTCCGAGAGTCAACTCACACACCCTACTGAATTCAGCAGTGACCATAACATGATTTCATTTAATGTTAGCTGTAAACAACAAACACATACTGGAAAGATAAAAACACTTAACTTTAAGAGACCAAATTTTCCAAGGATGGGGGCTGCTCTCCAGGACTTAAACTGGAAGGGAATATTGGCATTGAAGAACACAGAACAAAAATGGGAATCCTTCAAAAAGACTATGTGAACACGCTGCAAAATATATTCCCATGGACAAAAAGTATAAAAGGTTAAAAATAAAACCTATGTGGCTCACATCCAAAGTTAAAAAAGCTATAAATAGTAAGAAAAGAGCTTTCAAAAAATATAAAAATGAAGGAACACTATCATCGTTTAAATGTTACAAAGAACATAACAGAATATATAAAAAGGAAATCAAGGACACAAAAATTCAAAACAAACAACAGATTGCAAAAGAAAGTAGAACAAACCCTCAAATATATTGCGTAAAAAGGTCGGGTGTGAGCATGTAGACCCTTTACAAAATAATCTAGAGTGGGTGACTGGGGACAAGGAGAAGATACATTTATTAAATACCTTCTTCAGCTCTGTGTAGACAAAGGAGCATGGGGGTTTTCATGTCCATAAAGGAGGTAATATTGACACAGCCCCAAGTGATCCACATTGGCTCACAATTGATATGGTCCAGAAATATTTAGACAGAATAAAGGTGAATAAAGCATTTCGACCAGATGGCATACACCCACAGGACCTAAAAGAATTGAACTCTGTAATTTCAAAGCCATTGTTTAGAGACTCTTTAATGGCTGGCATAGTACCACTGGATTGGCGTAAGGCCAATGTGGTGCCTATATTTAAAAAGGGATCAAAGTCTTTACCAAGTAACTAAAAACCTGTTAGTTTAACTTCTATAATTGAGAAGACACTGGAGAGTTTAATTGAAGACCACATAGATGAGTTCTTGCTAGAAAAAAAATATTTTAGGTAACAGACAGCATGGATTCACGAAAGACAGACGTTGTCAAACAAATCAGATTTCTTTCTATGAGGTAAGCAAAACCGTGGACAAAGGAATGACTGCGGATATAGCATACGTGGATGTTGCAAAAGCTTTTGGCATAATTCCCCACACAAAGCTAATGTGTAAGGTACAATCTACAGGCTTGGAAAAATCCGTATGTAAATGGATGGAAAACTGGCTAAAAGACCGTACTCAGAGATATATAGAGATAGCTAGAAGTGGTTAATGATTCATACTCTGAATGGTCTAGGGTTGTCAGTGGTGTACCCCAAGGTTCAGTGTTGGGACCCTTACTTTTTAATAGATTTATAAATTACATAGGGTCTAGGGTTAAAAGTACCATTTCAGTGTTTGCAGGTGACACCAAGTTATGCAGTGTAAGTACGTCCCTACAGGATGCCTCAAACTTACAAGCCGACCTCAATGCTCTGTTTAATTGGGCAACTGTGTGGCAAATGAGATTTAATGTTGATAAATGTAAAGTTATGAACTTGAAGGCCTAAAATATACAGTTGCAAGAAAAAGTATGTGAACCCCTTGGGATTACGTGGAGTTTTGCATGAATTGGGCATAAAATGTGCTCTGAACATCATCTAAATCACAACAATAGAAGAACACAGTCTGCTGAACATAATACTACACAAACATTAGATGTTGCCATGGTTTAATTGCACATAACATGTAAACATTCACAGTGCAGGGAGGAAAAAGTATGTGAACCTTTGGACTTAATAACTGGTTGACCCTCCTTTGGCAGCAATAACCTCAACCAAACGTTTCCTGTAGTTGCAGATCAGACCTGCACAACGATCTGGAGTCATTTTGAACCACTCCTCTTCACAAAACTGTTTCAGTGTAGCAATATTCTTGGGATGTCTGGTGTGAATCGCTCTCTTAAGGTCATGCCACAGCATTTCAATTGTGTTGAGGTCAGGACTCTGACTGGGCCACTCCAGAAGGCGTATTCTGTGCTGTTGCAGCCATTGTTTTGTTGAATGACTTGTATGCTTTGGGTCATTGTCCTGTTGCATCACCCATCCTCTGCGGAGCTTCAGTTGGCGGACAGATGGTCATACGTTTTCCTGCAAAATGTCTTGATAAACTCTGGAATTCATTTTCCCATCAATGACAACAATCCATCCAGGCCCTGAGGCAGCAAAGCAGCCCCAAACCATGATGCTCCCTCCGCCATGTTTCACAGTAGGGATGAGGTTTTGATGTTGGTGTGCTGTGCCTTTTTTTCTCCACACATAGTGTTGTGTGTTCTTCCCAAACAACTCAATCTTGGTTTCATCTGTCCACAGTATATTTTGCCAGTAGTGCTGTGGAACATCCAGGTGCTCTTTTGCAAACTTCAAACATGCTGCAATATTCTTTTTGGACAGCAATGGCTTCCTCCGTGGTGTCCTCCCATGTACTCCATTCTTGTTTAATGTTTTCCTTATTGTAGATGTGTCAGCAAAAATGTTAGCATGTGCCAGAGATTTCTGTAGGTCTTTAGCTGACACTCTGGGATTCTTCTTTACCTCATGCAGCATTCTGCGCTGTGCTCTTGCAGTCATTTTTACAGGACGACCGCGCCTAGGGAGAGTAGCAACAGTGCTAAACTTTCTCCATTTGTAGACAGTCTGTCTTACCGTGGACACATGAACATCAAGGCTTTTGGAGATACTTTTGTAACCCTTTCCAGCTTCATGCAAGTCAACAATTCTTGATGGTAGGTCTTCTGAGAGCTCTTTTCTGCGAGGCATGGTTCACATCAGACAGTGCTTCTTGAAACCAGTAAACCCAAAACAGGTGTGTGTTTTTTAAGGGCAGGACAGTTGTCAGCAACACATCCAATATCATCACACTGATTGGAGTCAAGGTTGGCTCACTCCTGGCTCCAATTAGCTCTGGGAGAAGTCATTAAGCTAGGGCATCACATACTTTTTCCTCCCTGCACTGTGAATGTTTACATGTTATGTGCAATTAAACCATGGCAACATCTAATGTTTGTGTAGTATTATGTTCAGCAGACTGTGTTCTTCTATTGTTGTGACTTAGATGACGTTCAGAGCACATTTTATGCCCAATTCATGGAAAACTCTACGTAATCCCAAGGGGTTCACATACTTTTTCTTGCAACTGTACATGCATCTTACATACTAGGGGGAGTACAACTGGGGGAATCAATGGTGGGGAAGGATCTGGGAGTTCTGGTAGATCATAAGCTTAATAATGCATGCAAGCAACGCAACCTGCGGTTTCCAAAAGCAAGCAATATTCTTTCTTGTATTAACCACTTCCAGTCCGGACACTTTCACTCCTTCCTGACCAAGGCGATTTTCAGCTTTCAGCGCTATCACACTTTGAATGACAATTGCGCGGTCACGCAACACTGTACCCATATGAATTTTTTACCATTTTTTTGAAACAGACAAAACTTTATTTTGGTGGTATTTATTCACCACTGGGATTTTTATTTTTTTTGCTATGTAAATGAAAATGTCCAAAAATTTTGAAAAAAAGGTGTTTTTCTTATAAAATTTTGCAAATAAATAATATTTCAGCATAAATCTTGGCCAAAATGTATTCCGTTATCTTTTTAGTAAAAAAAAAAAAAAATGAGCCAAATTATTTTATAACCAAAAATTATAATTTTTAAAAAAAAATTTTTACATTGTTATTTTTTTTTTATATTATTTATTTTATTTTTTTACATACTGTCACCCTAGCAGTATAGTGTGTTACACTGATTGCTTTTACACCCATATAGGATGTAAAAGCAATCATTTCTCTTTCTCTCTGGCTGCATTCTTGCAGTCATTGAGAACTACTGAGTGAGCTGTGATTGGTCACAGCTTGTCACATGGTACAAGGCTGTTGTGAATAGCCTTGTACCATGTGACCTTTGTGATCATTCACAGATTTCACACGTAGTAAGCAATGATGTCACAAGTGACATCTTGTTTACTACTTTGCATGTGATCACTGATTGGCCAATCAGTGATCACATGATCGGGGCCTCGTACAGAGGTCCCGTCCGACGATTGGTGTTTCACTGTGTCTGGAGGACACAGCGGCTCCCGGGGAGCACGCACAAGCAGGGTGCGGGGAGGCCGTTTATAATTGCCACCCGACCCTGCAGTGCCACCGTCCGGACGTTTATATACAACGGCCGGTCGGGAAGTGGTTAAGAGAGGTATAGACTCCAGAGAGAGAGATATCATATTTCCCCTGTACAAATCATTAGTAACACCTCATCTGGAATATGCAGTTCAGTTTTGGGCACCAATTCACAAAAAGAACATTGGGGAACTGGAGAAAGTACAGAGAAGGGCAACTAAACTGATAAGAGGCATGGAGGAGCTCAGCTATGAGGAAAGATTAGAGGAACTGAATTTATTCTCTCTTGAGAAGAGGAGATTAAAGGACAAGTTCACCTTTCATACCATATTACATGTTACTCCCATATTCAGGGTGTAACATGTAACATGTTATGAATGTACTGGCCCTTGCTCTCCCCACTCCCCTGTTTTGACAGCTAGCGGGGATCTTCTTCTCCCTTGCTAGCTGTTAAATTTTTTAAAAAAGCCACCATGCAGGGCTCCGCTCACACAGACGCATCACTCATTCACTGTGCTCTGTGAATGAGAAACCTTAGCGGCTGTCGGCTTGTAGTTCTTAATGTTCATTGATTCTTCCGGTCAGTATATTTGCTTGCCTGTAAATCCCATATCAAACATATATATTGACAGATCTGCAGGAGACCTGCTTGGCACCAGCGATCTGCTGGTCACTTGGTGCAATGGTTTACAGGCTCCTGCAGCAAAAATTAATAAATGCACTTTTTTTTACCTGCAAAAAAACTGTAAATTTATTATTTTTTTGTATAAAGCTGAACATATCCTTTAAAGGGCGATATGATCAACATGTATACATAAATAAGTGGTCCATATAGTAAACTTGGTGTAGATTTTTTCACTTTAAGGTCATCACAGAGGACAAGGGGGCACTCTTTACGTCTGGAGGAAAAGAGAAGTAATCTCCAAATACAGAAAGACTTTGTGAAAATGTGGAATAGACCCCCTCAAGATCTGATTCTAGATTATTTTAAAAAAGGCCTGGATTCTTTCATAAATGTACACAATATAACTAGATGCTAATATTTATAGGTAAAGTTGATCCAGGAAATATCTGATTTGCCTCTTTGGGGATCAGGAATAATTTTTTTCCCCTGCAAGAGCAAATTGGATCAAGCTTTGTTGGGGGTTTTTGCCTTCCTCTGGATCAACTGTGGGTATAAGATTATATCATTTTTTTTACCATTTACTGGAACGCTTGTCAAGTTTGTATTGCTGTCTGTGTTTGTCACTGAAACAATTAATGAAATACAAACTCTTACAGGACACCTGTTTTTGTGACAAAAGAGGTCTATAAGAGTCTGCCCCCCCCCCCCCCCTTCTCACATCCTGTTGTGTTTCTGTAATAGGAAGTGAAGGTAAAGTTTTCCAATGGGATACAGACAGCAAAAAAGAAAATCAACAATTGTTTTTTTTTTACCATTTCCTACTCCCTAAAATAATGAAAAAAAAAGTTTTGCCCAGAGATACACTTTAGGCCTCATCCACACTGAGCATTTAGCCACGTTGCATGGAATCCTGGGAAGGATGGAAGGCACAGGTACACCATATATCCCTGCTTCTGGCAGCCTGTACAACTCTCTAAAAGGCTGAAAACAGCTGTGGTTGGAGAGGTCTGATGGAGCTGAGCAGTGCACTAAGGTTTAGGCCAGAATGTGCTCAGGGACAAATGCCCAGAACACAGACTGCCTGCATTCCAAATGTTTATCCCTGGGCCAGGGGCGGACTGACAACTCATGGGGTCCCCGGGCAATAGGGGATCATGGGGCCCCTGTGGCCTTGCCCAAACTCAAAAAAAGCCTATGAAAAAGGTACCAGGGGTATCTCATGGGGCCCCCTACTGACCCCGGGCCCTCGGGCAGTGCCCGAGTTTCTAAATGGTCAGTCCACCCCTGCCCTGGGCATATACTGGCGTAAACATTAGCATCAATTGATGCACCATCCAGCCTTGTCCAGCCACAGCAGCTTTCTGCCTCTCACAGAGGTTTACAGGCTTTTGGAAATGGGGCTGGGTGTTGTGCTCATGCTTCCTGCTGGCACCAATATACTGGATTCTCATGCACCAGGTCTAAAGCAGTCCATAGACAATGCAAGTTTATTGGTGGAAGGAAAAAAAATATGTTGATTCTCCCATCAACACTGTCAGGAATTATTTTGGTCTACCAGTAGGGAGCCTTCCCTACCAGCAGAACACAATGATTACTGGTAGCAGCTATAGTAGGGTTGACACCTCATCTCTTTAAAACCAAACACATATTAATTATACAGGTTCTGAGGCAAATTTTTTGCAGATAAGGCACTAAGTGAGCTTAATTACCACCTTAATCAGCCACAGAACGTGTTTGGTTTTAAAGGGATGAGGTGGCAACCAGTGGTGTATTTAGGTTTTGTGCTGCCCTAGGCAGCAGAAAAATCGGGTGCCCCTCCCACGGAGAGAACCTGAAATTGACTAACAACACCCCTACCCACCTCCAACAAGAGCCTTCCACTAACATCCCTCCGCCCCCGGTGAAAGAAAGAAAGACACTCACCTTCATAACTCCGGACATCCCTGGGAATGAGAGTCGGACTCTCCATACACTATCAAGAAGCCTGCAACCTCTCTTGGATCCCACCTGGTCCCCATGTTGCATGTGTCCCTTCTTCCGTCCCTTCTTCCAAGGGGTGGTGCTGCCTCCTTGAAAAATGCCACCCTAGGCAAATGCCTTGTTTGCCTTGTGGTAAATACGCCCCTGATGGCAACCCTAAGCTCTAGCCACTGGTAATGATCACATTAAAAAATCTAACAGGGCGAAGTCGATTGATGGATTCATTTCAGTACAACCAGCCTGCACATAGATGGATCAAATCTCAACCAGTCCCTGATGAACCAGCTGAGATTCGATTCATTCCATCTATACCCAGCTCAAGTGACCAGTGCGTACGAGATCTTACAGTGCTAGTAAACCAGAGAAAATGAATCTAAAAAATATTCTCCCTGCAAGTTAAGAGCATAATGTGCTAGTATGCATCGCACATTAGCACAATATGGAAGACTTCCCTGAAAACGAAGCCCTTCAGTGGAGCACTGTCATGGCTCCCTGGGGCTTCCATCTTCACCCGGTTTTTCCTTCTGGGTTTGCGGGCTCTGGCCGTTTGGCCGAGCCGCGGTGATGTTACTCCCACGTTACTCGGCCATGGTATGGCTCTCTCATTGGACGGCACACCGTCCATTGAGAGCACAATGCACATACGCTGGTGACTTCACGGACACTGCTAAAGTAAATATCTCCTAAGCAGTGCATGTTTAGGAGATATTTACAGTGCCTACAGGAAAGCCTTATTAAAGGCTTACCTTTAGGTAAAACATAAAAAAAAGACTTTCCTACCACTTTAAACATTCAGTATGTGAACAGCAGCAAGTAGTCTGAAGCGCATTACACCATCCCCAGCAGGTGTGTTTCAACTTCACCAAATTACAAACAAAGGGAATGGAGTGGATTGATGTGATAGATCATTGCCTAGATTAGAAACTGAACTTTTTGTTACTTCAATGCAACATTAACTATGGGTTAATTAAACCTTTGTACTTAAATGTTTCTAAGCAGATAATCAACAGTGAGGACACATCTGGATATTTTTGGTATTTATGGGGTTTTCCAATGTTCCTGTAATATTTTTAAGCGAAAATTACGTCACCGGATATTGTACTGAATTTCCAAAGTATGCTTTGAGTTGCCTTACTCCCAGGGGCGGACTGACCATTTGGAAACTCAGGCACTGCCCGAGGGCCTGGGGTTAGTAGGGGGCCCCATGAGATGCCCATGGTACCTTTTTCATAGGCTTTTTTGAGTTTGGGCAAGGACACAGGGGCCCCATGATCTCCTATTGCCCGGGGGCCCCATGAGTTGTCAGTCCGCCCCTGCTTACTCCTTACCAGCAGGAAGCCAACAAATGTGGAGCACTCTATGTTCATGACTCAAGAGATAAAGACTGTTACTGTTTTAAAAATGGGAAACTCCTTTAATTAACTACAGTATGCACAACATAGAATATGTCTAGCAACACAGGCATCTGCTGCCAATTTTAGTCCTTTCAAATAAATATTCTTTTTATCCGTGATGTTTCTGGATTATCTGCTATGATTAGCTATACTGTATAAACTAATTGCTTCAAGTTTACCAAAAATACTTTATTATAAGAGAACTTTTTATTAAAAGCTCATAACTTGATTGTTAAAAAGTACTAAAAATGATGCTCACTTAACTTGCTCTACTTTAATATTTTATACTTTCAGTGCATATTAGTAAAAATCCTGTTTAGAAAATAGTGTACTTTATAAAAAAAAATTATGACAGCATACTCCCCATAACTACATATTTACAGTATGTAGCCTTTTGTGCCTTGCCTCAATACATTATTTTCAAGATAATCAGATCAGAGTTCAATAATTACTTTTAAGCAAGGAAATCACAGGTTACTGTAATCTGAATTGGGCTATTACCTATATTGGGCTATTACCTCTATTGGGCTATTACCTCTATTGGGCTATTACCTATATTGGGCTATAACCTATATTGGGCTATTACCTATATTGGGCTATTACCTCCATTGGGCTATTACCTCTATTGGGCTATAACCTATATTGGGCTATTACCTATATTGGGCTATTACCTATATTGGGCTATTACCTCTATTGGGCTATTACCTCTATTGGGCTATTACCTAAATTGGGCTATTACCTATATCGGGCTATTACCTATATCGGGCTATTACCTATATTGGGCTATTACCTCTATTGGGCTATTACCTCTATTGGGCTATTACCTATATTGGGCTATTACCTCTATTGGGCTATTACCTATATTAGGCTATTACCTATATTGGGCTTTTACCTATATTGGGCTATATACAAATAGTGTTTTCAGCATGCTGCCACTTTATAAAGAAGTGTAATCCTGCTAAAGTACAATATAATATACTTCAAGATCCTCAACCACAATAACGCCATTATACTCAACTCCAGGTCACTGCCATATCGCATCATCCTGTTCTTGACTAACAATGCTATCAGTAAGGAACATGTTCTGTTTATTTATATTGGCCATGCATTGTACACATCCTCTCTTACAATATCAGACAGTCTTGTTACAATAGTCGTAGCTTCAAATGGTATCGCTTTGTTAAATATATATCCCACTCTGCAGTTGATGATATGTTGTTATACAAAAAAAGCCACTTTTATACCAGACTACTTAATCAATGGCTTTTCATTACAAGTTTGACAAGTGGAGATAGGAGCTCTCACATACACAATGAAAGTCTGGCAATTGTCTAGCAATCCACTGACACACAATCAGGTTACTTACCACAAACCACAGACAAGAAAAGTTGTAAAAGAGACAAGACATGTTTATCCATTCCGACCTGCTGTAATATTAGTCAATTCAAAAGGTTTCAAACATCTGAGACAAGAGAGCATGGGTTCATAGGATGGCAGGAGGCTTCATGGGAAAGTACAATTCACATCACAAGAATAAACTTCATTCTCAGGGAATACAACACTGACCAAGGAAATGCAGGCAAATACTACAGTCAAGCTTTGATATTCCTTTAGCTCCAGTCAAACTCCAGTTAACATCAAATTGATGCTATAAATAACTACTTAAAAAAAAATAGCAAAAGAGCACAATTTCCTCCACGCTACAGGCAATTGACTTGATATAATAAAAATGCCAGTACTTGTATTTCCGTCTTGATTTTATTGTGATTTGGATTCTTTGTTAGCAGCTCTGTATAGATCAGCTACAATACCATGATGTAGATTTTTCCGTTTACTGGTTCCTTTCCTCTTGATGTCAGTGTTCTTTTGTCTTTTTGAACTAAGAAGTTGGCTACAATAGCTAAATAAGCTGCTGCTGGTTTTCTCTGGCTGGTTACAATAAACATTAAGAGCACAGAGCAGCCTTGGGAGAAGCCCCTTGTCTGCGCTCACCACCCCCCTCGACACACCTCCTTCCTTCCTCAGCCCAGCATCAGCAGCATCAAGACTGCATGTGATTGCTTAATAATGCTGTAGCATTGTAGACATCCATACGTCAACTGGAATTGTGTTTTTTCAAAACAAATATTTAAAAAATGGACCTTTGTGTGTTTTTCAATGAAAATGAACATGCATTTGTCTCTTCTCACTTTTTAAACAATTATGGCACAAATGTACTAATAACGTACTTCTAATAATAAAAGATTCATAAAATGAGCTTGTTTATTATCCACAAAACATTTTTGGTAAATATAGGATCTGATAAAGTAAGCCGAGCTATTATTATTATTTATACTATTATTTTTACCATAACCTGCATACAGTAGAAATGTTCACGTAAAATTTTCCTTTTCATATCCACTGAATGTGAATTAGTATTTTATGTGCACACGAACTATGGTGTGAGTTAATCTAGTATATCTACTAAATCATTTCAATAGTATCAAATATATAACTTTTACAAATGCAATTAACAGACATGCATGCATTAATTAGTAGCAAATTTTGACTAGGAAAATATGAATTTACTTCTCAATTCTGGCCATGCCATTTTCAATGTGGGGTGATATCTGGTGGACTCTCTCTTGCTTTCTTGTAACCCTTTCACTGTGCCTTCTCACCCAATTAGAAGTAAATCGGTACAATGTCTGTGATTAGACACATTGAAGGTTTGAACAGTGCAATGTTCACTAATGTCTATACCAGGGGTGGACTGACCATTTGGAAACTTGGGCACTGCCCGAGGGCCCAGGGTCAGTAGGGTGCCCCATGAGATGCCCCTGGTACCTTTTTCATAGGATTTTTTGAGTTTGGGCAAGGACACAGGGGCCCCCACGATCCCATATTGCCCGGGGGCCCCATGAGTTGTCAGTCCGCCCCTGGTCTATACTAACCCTAAGTTCACACTTATGTGGATTTCAGTGCATTTTCCAGTTTGTAGAAATACACTACAATCCATTTAACTTGATTTCCTACGGATCTAGTTCACTTTATGCATTTTGAACTGGTGTAGATTTTTTTCCCTGCAGCAGATTGCGTTTTTGGTGTAATAGACATCAATTGAACCGCATCAAAAATACATTCAAAGTGCATGTACATGCATTTTTGGTGTGTTTCCTACATAACAGCAGACACTCCACCAACAACATTAAACACATTCCAAAAACATGTGGGCAGCACAGTGGCTAAATGGTTAGCACTTCCACCTGGCAGCACTAGGGTTGTTGGTTCAAATCCCAACCATGGCACCACCTGCCTGGAGTTTGCATGTTCTCCCTGTGTCTTTGTGGGTTTCCTCCGGGTACTCCAGTTTCCTCCCACACTCCAAAGACATGCTGTTAGGTTAATTAGATCCTGTATAAATTGGCCCTAGTATGTGTATGTATGTGAGTTAGGGACCTTAGATTGTACACCCCTTGAGGGTTAGGGACTGATGGGAATGTACAATATATATATGTAAAGCGCTGTGTAAATTGACAGTGCTATATAAGTACCTAAAATAAATAAATGTCAAACATTTTTGTGAAAAATGCAAAACACATAAGGAAAATCAACCTGCATAAGTGTGAACCTAGCCTTAAGCCTGGTACGCACAATAAGTTTTTAATTCTGTTCAAACCAGAAACCCACTGTACTATCTAAGCGATCTTAGACAGGTGCGCTCCCCCAGCCCCCTAACAGAGCACACTAATCAGCACTTGCAGCCATTGGTGAGTGCATATGGGTGGAGGAGTGCACTTTGCTGGTGGTGCTAGGAAGAAGATTTTTAACCATCTCTTTCTCTTTGCACTATTGGGACACTATTCATAGTTGGATACGCACTTTAATGATTGGACTTTTGCATTTTATTGTGTCATATCTATCGAATTATCACTTTTGTCAGTTTTGAGGATTGCCCCAAATGATATATGGACTGATATTTGGATTGTTATGCACATATATTATGTATTGATGATTTTTTTATGTGTTACTTAATTTAACACTGCACTAGTTTTTTTTGCTTATTATTTTCCAAGGTTGGTGTGTCACACTTTTTTGGTGCCAGCAACTTTTTTCTAGGAGCGCTCACTTATATACCGTATATTTCTGCTGCTTATTCTTCACATTTGCTTCTACTGGTGACTTTACAATAAAGTTGAATTACGGAATGTTTTGATGGTCATTTTTTCAAATCCCACCCATGTTTTGGATTGATTCAAATCCCAACTCAATCACTTGACTGGAGTTTGCATGTTCTCCTTGTGTTTGAATTGGCTTCCTCTGGGTATTCCAGTTTCCTATTTTGCTCCAGTCTAACTTGGCCATAGTATATGTATGTATGAATATGAATTAGGACTTAGAGTGTAAGCTTGAGGGCAAGGAGTGATGTTAATGTCTGATATACTGCATATTTAAAGAAATGCATAAACTGTGTAAATTATCAGCCCTATCATAATAACCCATAATAAATAAATGTTCTGGTAATATGCAGTCTGTCCAAGTGCAATCCCTCTGATCACAACAACATCCCTAATGCTCCCAATTTTCAAGAACACATAGTCGAACGCTGTATTATGTGCTGCTCTAAGCTTTCATTAATATCCACCCTGCTGCTTCTTCTTGACCCATGCTAGACCTCAGCACATCAGTGCTAATGCTCACAGCATTCACCACTACTAGACAGAGTATTTTTTTTTTCATTCATGTTCTCATCATCCGTAAACTAGTGTCTTCATCTGTACTAGTTGCACACCATTCTTCTTCTTACTGAAGCTAGTTCTTAGTATATCAGCAATCTATTTCAGTGTTGTTCTACATAAACTATCACAAAGTTTTACACTTTTTAACCCTTTTTTTCCAAACAGTTATGGACCAGCTTTTGTGTATCCTTTCAGGTCCACTAGCAGACAGGCTATGTCTTTGGTGAGGGTGTCCCAGGTTACTGCTTTGCAGATCTACACTTTGGCACAAAGGTCCCCAACCCTTTCAAAGGCTACGATCGCTGTCTGGCACATTGTTTGGTAGGAGTAAAAAAGGCTTTGGCATTGAAGGTGAGAGTGAGTAGAAATGCCCACACATTGATAATAAGAGGGATAAAAAAATTCCCCTTCTCCATGTAGGTAACCAACACCTGGCACCAACTGCCACTCAAGACACAGCAGTTCCCCCAATGTGGCTTGTAATGAGAACACCCTGCATGCAGGGCCTTCTCTTTGAGTGGGGCATGCTATGGCAACCTGCAGGCTGTTTGAGGACCACAGCTTTAGCATAACTGCCCTTATCTACACATATGTACACATGTTTATTGTTGAGCACAGAGGCATCACTACCACTGGTCTCCCAGGGCACATGTCCCACATCTCCTGTTGGGTACCCCAGGTACCAATGCCATGGCCACCTGCCACTGCAGCAGCCAGTATCTCTCCCTACCATGATGCCTGTTATTTATTTATTTTATTTATTTATCGAGTTTATATAGCGCCAAAGGGTTTGCTCAGCGCTGTACAATAGAGGGGGGACAATACATGAAACAGTACAGTAACATCAAACAGCACACAAGGGGTAAGAGGGCCCTACTCTTTCAATAGAATACAGAGCTGAGAGAAGCTTCTCTAGGCTCCTCTTGAGCTCTGATGTGTCACATGACACGAGTCAAAAGGGGATCATGGGTGGAATTCCCTTGCTGGCCACACTATATATGAGGTCTGGTATGTTCAGGGATAGAGAATGGAATTATACTGGAGGCCATAGTGACCTGTGAGGAGGGAGTGGGAATGAAGATTTATGCTGAGAGAAGACACTGGGAGGAGGGATGAGGATGTATGCTGGGAATAGAGATTTTGGGGATAAGGGCATTTTGGAGGAGGGGATGATTTGTACTGGAAGGAGGAACTTCAGCTTAGGAGAGTGGGGGTTTGTAGTTGTTAGGGCTTTCATACAATATATAGATGTTTCTCTGTTAATCTACTGTAAAGTATGGTGATGTAGCTAGAGAGCTACAAAAGGTGATGCCCCCTTCCACAAAATCCCAAAAAGGGAATAACCTAAAGTATTAGAGCAAAAAAATGAAAGAAAGAGGGAAAAGGAAAGAAAATAAGGGAAAAAAGAAGGAAACAAAAAAAGAAAAAAAAGGAGGGGGAGGAGCGGAAAGAGGGAAGGTGGAATGAAGAAAAAAGCGAGTAAAGGAGCAGGGTGAAGGGAAGGCCACCACATTGTTAAATGGATAGGGATTTTTTAAAACTTTCTTTGCTTTTCACCTCAATCAATCCATATTCTCCAGTCTCATGAGATAAGTGTCCCTTTAAGACTCCACAGCACTTACAGCACTTACTGTTGAGCCACATGTGTAGACTTAGGAAACACAGATAAATCCACCATGTGTGTTCCTGTCCCTTAGTTTGCAGGCAACATGGGCATGCCAATCCACCAGTCTGCTCAAATGACAAATTGGGAAACCAATTTCTCCTTTAGACTTAATTGATTCTAAAGGTAAAAAAACAAAAAAAAAACATGGTATACTTCCCTGCTCTATGCAATTCAATGTTTTTGCATAGAGCAGCCTTGATCCTCCTCTTCTCAGGTACCCTGCTGGTTCTCCTGGCTCCTCTAACCTGCTGAGTGCCCCATAGCAAGGCACTTGCCATGGGGGCACACGTGCATGCTCAGTTTCGACACACAGACCTGGCCTAGCCCCGCCTCCATTCCCTGCTTACTGGCTGTGATTGACTGCTGCCTCTCTGTCTAATGAGGAGAGCCACTGCTCTCGTGACATTGCCGGATCAAGATCGAGCTCAGGTAAGTATAAGGTGGGGGCTGGGGGCTGCTTAATAGAATGCATTAAGGTAAGTTGAGAAACCTCTGACCTTTAGAACCACTTTAGGGAGAGAAAGCTTCACTAAACTTTCTTGGAGTAGCATTCTTCCAAATGTACATGTTAAAAAGTTTCAGTGGTGAACAAAAAAAGCTGAAGGGATTCTGGAAGGGATAGCATGCAGCAAATACAGTACTCTAGCAAGTATGTTCATTTTTAGAATTGCAGCCCTCCAACATCATGAAAAACATGCTTTTTTCCCCACCATTGGAGATATAGGAACTAAAGATGTGACTTGAAAAACCTGAAAGGATCTGAACATGGCCCAGCTTAACCAGGTGAGGCTGGAAAGGTCTATCTTATCCAGGGGCGGACTGACCATTTTTAAACTCGGGCATTGCCCGAGGGCCCGGGGTCAGTAGGGGGCCCCATGAGATGCCCCTGGTACCTTTTTCATAGGCTTTTTTGAGTTTGGGCAAGGACACAGGGGTCCCATGATCCCCTATTGCCCGGGGGCCCCATGAGTTGTCAGTCCGCCCCTGATCTTATCTGTATCTTCTACTATCAGGATAAAAATATGCATCAGATCATTCATGATTGCGGCCCAGGAGGATAGTGGTGGTATAGCAGCCCTTTTCCAGTGTCTGAATATTGTGGTATGAGCCGGTACTAGACAGCGTCTTAAGATATCTCCTTACATGGACTGCAGTGAGCTCAAAAGCACTAAGAGTAAAGTTACTTCTAGTGCACTTTATACATTTGTTGATTGCAATTTATTTTATACTTGAAAGGCAGAATGCCAGACTGATTGAATTTTCATGCAGTTTCACTAGATGTGGAGATAGCCCCCTTGATATTGTTGGCATCTCCATCCAGCAGGTGTCAGAAGATGATGATGGCAGTGGCATCGCTATGATGGTGCGGGGAGTGCGGACTGCACCCAAGTGACACGTGCAAGAGGGGTAACACCATCAAGTAGGAAGAGTAGAAAGCAGGGGCAGACTGGCCATTCATGAATTTGGGCACCAACTATGGACTGGGGGCCAATAGGGGGCCCCATGAACAGGGCAGTGTGATCAGTGCAGACTGAAAACTGATCTTTTGCAGCTCTCACTGCAGCAGCTGCTGAGAGTGACAGCCAAGGCCGGTGCCAGGATGGGATTGGTAAAATCTTGCGGGGATGACCGGCCAGCAGAGCTAATGGCCGCATAGTTTTAAAGTCTTCTCTCCCTACCCTGGCTCAGTGGTAAAGCAGCGGCTATTGATGTAACTCCGCCCACTCTCAGTCACCTCAGCCCACATATCAGAGTCTGACACTACACACCTGACACGCATGTCCAGTGTCACAAGAAGAGAAGAAGCCACTTCCCAAACTTCTTCCTGGCGGCCGGTCCACAAAGCACCATCTTCTCGTTAGGGGCCCCAATGCATTAGTTTGCCCAGGAGCTCATAATGCTGTTAGGTGGCACTGTCCATAAGAGGCTCTCGATACCTTTATTGGGTCACAAGCCACTATAATGTTGCATCATAAAGATGACTGCCAGTGGCCATCTTTAAAGCTGGGGGTCCATTGATCTCCTAATGTCCAGGGGTTCCATGAGATGTCAGCCCACCCCTGGTAGGAAGTAATTTTATGGCTAAAATGAATGTGATTACTCTTTTTAGATCTTTTGATCTAGTAATCACAGTATCTATATAATGAAAGTGAACATTTGTTCTCTCTGGGTTTGTCTGGGTGAAGAGATATTAGTGGTTTTTGCACTAGAGTAGACTCACTGAAAGACTAAAAATGACATACGGTATCTTTAAGTAGGCAGATGTTCCCCTTTAAGAATAAATGATGGGTGGGAGCATGCCTTCCCTTTAAAATGACTGAAGTCTCCACCAGCCAGTATGTCCAGGGGGAAGCTATCTGTATGTCTTATTGGTGAAACACGTTGATGTCAGTGGTATGATGCCTGATGTTACTTGACCCACCTCCTAGTCTTGGATGAGAATGCTGGAGCTGGTGCAATTTACAGTGCAGTAATGGCCTGTGATTTTACCATCTATGAGAGGTACCATAGCACACGTGGCAAGAGAAGGATACTCATATGGAGATGAATGATACTGAGCGCTCAGCAATAGTAAGTTACAACCAGGGTTGGGTGAGAAAGACATCAAGCAAAGCACACATCTGTGAACATTTGCAGTGAACCTGACATGTGGATCTACAGTATATGTTCTGTACCCTCTAGCTGTATTATCCAACCATCTATTCGAGAGAAACTCTTGTGTGTGTCAGCTAACTCCACTTGTGTGCTGCTTTTCTTGAACACTTTATTAACACCTACAAGTTAACTCTGAATTAACTGCTTTACTGTACATACCATCTTAGCATAGTATCTATCAGGGGCGGACTGACCATTTGGAAACTTGGGCACTGCCCGAGGGCCCAGGGTCAGTAGGGGGCCCCATGAGATGCCCCTGGTACCTTTTTCATAGGCTTTTTTGAGTTTGGGCAAGGACACAGGGGCCCCATGATCCCCTGTTGCCCGGGGGCCCCATGAGTTGTCAGTCCGCCCCTGGTATCTATACGCTCCAGAACCTCTGTTACTAATGTGCTGCTTTACCTGAATACGCCATTAACATCTAAAAGTTAACTCTTGCTGAATTAACTGCTGCATGCTTCATTTCAGCACTGTATATCAGGGGCGGACTGACAACTCATGGGGCCCCCAGGCAATAGGGGATCATGGGGCCCCTGTGTCCTTGCCCAGACTCAAAAAAACCTATGAAAAAGGTACCAGGGGCATCTCATGGTCCTACTGACCCTGGGCTCTCGGGCAGTGCCCGGGTTTCCAAATGGTCAGTCCGCCCCTGCTGTATATACAGTGAGTGTGTGCTGCTTGCCCAAAACTAGCCTGCCCAGTGACCTGTAGGGCACTGTGGCAGGATAGACAGGAGAGGACCTGATGCGCCAAAGCACTGTGACAGGCTGGGGGGATTTATATGCAGTGTTATATGGGAAAGAAATAATGGGGGGAGTGACACCATGTTTTACCGCACCAGGTGACGCTAACCCTAGTTAGGCCCCTGGATGATGGCAACATAATTTGCAAGATGGTTGGGCATCTGTAGCACTTAGATAGAAGTAAATTTTTTTTCTCCGCATATTGGTTTGATAGGATAAAGAGTGTGTTAGAACGTATGCCTTAACCTATTGTTCCTCTGATAGCTGCCATCCCAGAGCCTGTTCTCAACCCTGTTTACACATTGGTTTTCCTTTGATATTGACCTGATACAATCAGAAAGTTGTCATGTCTGGTACAACTCTTTCATGGCGGGTTAAGACTGCGGTTTAAATGGTGATCTCAGTTGATTACAGTCTGGTCAGAGAATATGGCAGATTTGCATTTTTGTGATAATATCTGTATTGAGGAAGATGGTAGACCTGGTGGGAACTAGGGATTGTAGTGAATAGGAGGAACCCCATATAGCATCACACAGTTGCAGGAGAGAGGTAGTCAGTAGAGGAAGTGTGTCAGTAAAGGGGAACAAACATATTTTGTCAACTAATTTTTAAGCCTTCTGGATGGTTTAAAGTGGGATTGAACCCAAAAGCAAACATTTACTATATAGCAGCACACTATTTTTCTTTTTTATTTCTCTATTTTCATCTGGTCATGCAGCCATTAAGTCTGTTTTTTTTTCAAAAGAAAAAAACTGTCCTGCAGAATGTATCAGTTACAGAGATGACACAAACCATTTAACACTAGCTGGGGTGCTTACAATGATCAGCTTTTATGAATTTATAAAAAACCTTTATCCCAAAGAAGGAACACAAAACTGTTTGATGCAACTGGTTATAAAATATTAGCTGGAGTTTGGATTCAATTTGTTAGTGTATTTAAATCTGCTAGTACCCACTAGTCTCCTAGAATGGTTCACAACATACGAGCATACCTCTTATGTAACTGAATTACGGAAATACAGGTTCCCCGGCCACCCGGTGGGGAACCTCCACTTTACTTTCGTTCTTATTTTTCATATAATGTTATTCTCAATGTGAACCAAAAATGATCGATTATCGACTATCATATATTACTTTTGTATGTTGAAACTTTAATAAAAACTATTTGAATATAAATCTGTTAGTACATCTAATACTCCCCTCTGCCAAGAATAAAAATGCTGCTGTCCAAAGGTGCACCCTGTGCTACTTCATCCAGAGTGGAGGCATTCTAATACAGGAGGTGTGTTACTGGCCAGATCACCAGGTGAAAGCAGGGGAAAAGCCTAAAAAATGAAAACTAATGCAGCCACCACATCTAATGATGTGTAAGTTGCAGTATATTACATTTTTGGTTTGGGGATTAAAACTACTTTAAAGCAGAACTCTAGACAATATTCAGCTACATTCCTCAGATTTTCCCCCACAGTACTTTGTTCTGCTGCTATTATTTCCTCAGTCTTATGACCAGCATTATTAAATGAACTTCCTGCTGGACTTGAATGAACAGTGAAATGAGAAGCAGCACATTGATGAGCTCATCTCTCTGTCACTCTGCTTTCTCTTCCTATCAGCATGCTTTTTGTCAAAACATGAATTTATTGGCATTCATGTGCTGCTTCTACCTTTCACACCTCTGCACTCCTGTACAGGGACTGCAAGAGACAGATACCAAGTCAAATGATCCTACTTACACTGCTAGCATTTATAAAATACATTTAATTATGTATTAATGATTACAGAGCTGCATTAATTTTTGTCTTTTAAATCTGTTGAGAGTTCAGCTTCATGATTTCCTATGATTTCCTCAGGGTTCTTTCAAACACAGAAAAAAACAGAGAGCAAAATTCATGCAGCTATTTAGATCTCCTCTTTAATTTTAAAGAAAAACCCCAACCCTTGTAAATACTGCAGGTAAATGAAACCCCATACCAATGCCACATAAAAATCATAGAACTAAGTACCTTTCAGTCTTTCTCCTAAAGGCAGACTTTATTATTAGTAAAAATGTTAGCAAGTAGACTCAAGGATTTTTCCATAGCAACTACTAATTGGTCAATCTATGAAAGATTACCTCTAATAATACATATTAGTCCATCAATACTATCTAAGATACATCAAAATGATGGAACTTTCTACAGAGCCCTCACCTGGACAATCCATTTGCATTCTACTGTGTGGAGGGCAATATCCTTAAATTATGTCTAAAGCCAGAACGTTTTTTATTCATGCTGGATAGAGTAGGAAATGGTAAAAAAAAACTCAGAATTTTTTGTCATCTGCTTTCCTTTAGGGAAATTTTGTAAAGCCCTGTGTGGACAACAGAAAAAAAGGGAATTTCTCCGAAGTGAGGGAAATGCCCTCTTAGGCTGTTGTCACTAGAGCAAGTTTACTGTTTGTAGTATTTTCCTATTGTTGTTCTGGTGACAACCTAAAATGTTGGATTTTCCCTCACTTTCAGTTCCAATGAGAGTGGTCACCAAGACAAATCTGACTGAGGTTCTATCCTCCACTGACTTCTCCATCACGTCCAACAATGCCACCATCAGGCCCACCCCGCAAGCCAGAGTACTTGGTGTCATTCTTGACTAGGGGCGGACTGACAACTCATGGGGCCCCTGGGCAATAGGGGATCATGGGGCCCCTGTGTCCTTGCCCAAACTCCAAAAAGCCTATGAAAAAGGTACCAGGAGCATCTCATGGGGCCCCCTACTGACCTCGGGCCCTAGGGCAGTGCCCGAGTTTCCAAATGGTCAGTCCGCCCCTGGTCTTGACTCCAATCTATCCTTCCAGCCCCAGGTCCAATCGCTAACAAACTCATGCAGACTCCACCTCCGCAACATCACCAAAATACGCTCATTCCCAACCCAAGAAACCACTAAACAGCTCATCCACTCCCTCATCATATCACAACTTTATTACTGCAACTTCCTCCTCACTGGCCTGCCTCACCACAGGCTATCCCCGCTTCAGTCGATCCTGAATACGGCAGCCAGACTCATCCACCTTACCAACCGCTCCGTTTCCGCCACCCCCCTCTGCCAATCCCTCCACTGACTTCCGATTGCCCAACGGATCAAATTCAAAATCCTAACACTGACGTACAAAGCTGTCCATAATACTGCCCCAAACTACATCACAGACCTGATATCCAAATACCACCCAAAACGCACACTCCGCTCCTCTCAAGACCTCCTTCTTTCTAGTTCCCTGGTCTCCTCCTCCCATGCCCGCCTCCAGGACTTCTCCAGGGCATCACCCATCCTCTGGAACTCCCTACCCCAATCCATCAGACTTTCACCTACTCTCCTCTCCTTTAGGAGCACCCTGAAAACCCATCTCTTCAGGGAAGCCTACCCCGCCCCCTGCTAATTGCCGATCTCCTCCACTCTTCCTACCACTCCATCCCCCACAGCTATCTCCTCCTGTACCACTATCCCCTCCCTCCTAGATTGTAAGCTCCAAGGAGCAGGGCCCTCGAACCCTTGTGTATCGCATTGTATTCTTGTTGTACTGTCTCATGTATTGTCTCCCATTGTAATGTACAGCGCTGAGCGAACTGTTGGCGCTTTATAAATACTGTATAATAATAATAATATCCGTCCCCAACTATATTTCTAATAATATTTACATAATATTTCACCTCCAAAAATTTAAAATTATCGGGTGTAACCACTAGAGATGAGCGAATCGAACATGACGAAGTGGAATTCGTTTCGAAGATTAGGAAATATTCGATTCGCGCCGAATCCGAAAATTAGCAAACTTCGGATGCACGAATCGAATTTTCCCAAAAATGGCGGCGACATGTGTGGCGATGGAGCGGGGATCTCTGGGAAGGCGCGCAGACAAGGCGTGCTGACCCATAATGCATTCATTCATGACATGTGATCGCATTAGCCAATCAGCAGCCAGCCAGCCAGCACTGTGTAATGGTGGAGCTATAAATCGCGGCCATCTTAGAATTCTCCATTAGCCTCCGGTCATTCAAGAGAGACAGACCTCTGTGTATTAGGGACAGAGTTAGGGCCACAGAGACTTTAGGGCCACAGAATCGTTACTTAGGGACACAGAATCGTTACTCAGGGACACAGAATTGTTACTCAGGGACATAGAATTGTTACTCAGGGACACAGAATCGTTACTCAGGGACAGACACAGAATTGTTACTCAGGGACACAGAATTGTTACTGAGGGACACAGAATCGTTACTCAGGGACACAGAATTGTTACTCAGGGACACAGAATCGTTACTCAGGGACACAGAATTGTTACTCAGGGACACAGAATTGTTACTCAGGGACAGACACAGAATTGTTACTCAGGGACACAGAATTGTTACTCAGGGACACAGAATTGTTACTGAGGGACACAGAATCGTTACTCAGGGACACAGAATTGTTACTCAGGGACACAGAATTGTTACTGAGGGACACAGAATTGTTACTCAGGGACACAGAATTGTTACTCAGGGACAGACACAGAATTGTTACTCAGGGACACAGAATTGTTACTGAGGGACACATAATCGTTACTCAGGGACACAGAATTGTTACTCAGGGACACAGAATTGTTACTCAGGGACACAGAATTGTTACTGAGGGACACAGAATTGTTACTGAGGGACACAGAATCGTTACTCAGGGACACAGAATCGTTACTCAGGGACACAGAATTGTTACTCAGGGACACAGAATCGTTACTCAGGGACACAGAATCGTTACTGAGGGACACAGAATCGTTACTCAGGGACACAGAATCGTTACTCAGGGACACAGAATTGTTACTCAGGGACAAAGAATTGTTACTCAGGGACACAGAATTGTTACTCAGGGACAGACACAGAATTGTTACTCAGGGACACAGAATTGTTACTCAGGGACACAGAATCGTTACTCAGGGACACAGAATCGTTACTCAGGGACACAGAATCGTTACTGAGGGACACAGAATCGTTACTCAGGGACACAGAATCGTTACTCAGGGACACAGAATCGTTACTGAGGGACACAGAATCGTTACTGAGGGACACAGAATCGTTACTCAGGGACACAGAATTGTTACTGAGGGACACAGAATCGTTACTGAGGGACACAGAATCGTTACTCAGGGACACAGAATCGTTACTCAGGGACACAGAATCGTTACTCAGGGACACAGAATTGTTACTCAGGGACACAGAATCGTTACTGAGGGACACAGAATCGTTACTGAGGGACACAGAATTGTTACTCAGGGACACAGAATCGTTACTCAGGGACACAGAATTGTTACTCAGGGACACAGAATCGTTACTGAGGGACACAGAATTGTTACTCAGGGACACAGAATCGTTACTCAGGGACACAGAATCATTACTCAGGGACACAGAATCGTTACTGAGGGACACAGAATCGTTACTCAGGGACACAGAATCGTTACTCAGGGACACAGAATCGTTGAATTAAAGAGTATGTCAGACAACACGCAGAGGAGTGGCAGAGGAGGCAATGTTTCAGGAGCGAGCAGACGTGGCAGCAGAGGAAGGGGTCGAGGCAGCACTAGTCGCAGCCAGAGGCCAGTGCTCCCGGTGTCATCCAGCGGTCGTGTCTCCACCGACAACCCTGCCGTCATCGATTGGTTGGCTCGGTCGTCTTCCTCTTCCCAGGTCACCTCTGACACCTACAGCCAACGGTCGGTGGGTACGTCAGACACAACCGTTAGTTGGCATGGCCCGGGAGCAAGCCCACTGAAATCACGTGTCCTCTACCTGCCCCTGTCCTTTGGTGTTCCCTCACCAAGCGAAGTATCGCATGCTGTGGGCTCAGCCCCACTGTACAGTGAGGAAGAGCTAACAGAGGGCGGTCAGGAACGGGGGGAGACATCCGCCTCTTCAGCAGCCAGGCGAAGAAGTACTGGCGAGGAGAGTGGCTCGGTAGCCGGTCTAGAGACAGGTCTGTCTCCGGACCCACACGCAGCCGAGGGGGCTAGTAGTGAGGCGGAGACCCTAATTGATGATGATGAGGCTGATCGCACTTGGCAGCCTCGTCGTCATCAGGCTATTGCTTCCGCATCATCAGGAGAAGAGGGTGCCAGCTTGGCAGCGAGCAAAACAGTCGGTGGGTTGCCCAGGAGGCAGCAGGGTCGCAGCAGTGTCAGTGGAGGCAAACGGCCACGGAGTAGAGCACCAGCTCCACTGCAGCCTACCACCACGGCCAGTAGTGGTGCCGGTGTGCACGGAGGAAGTAGCAGTCAGCCAGTGAGGAGTAGCGGGGGCAAAGATTCCTACTCGGCGGTGTGGCAATTTTTCGTCAAGCCGCCCGAGGAAGTAAACGTAGCCGTATGTCGACTATGTGGCCAGAAAGTCAAGCGTGGCCAGGGGGCCCATGTTGGGACTACAGCATTGCGTCAGCATATGCAGCGTCGCCATTCGGTGGCCTGGGAAAACCGTGATAAAGATACGGTGGTTCTGCCTGCCCCAGCCCCCGCTCCATCACCCGCTCCGTTACTTGCTCTGTCACCCGACGTCAATCGCCCTCTATCAGCCAGTCAAGGCTCCAACACCTCTGCTGAGGGGAGTTGTCGCTCGTTGGCATCTTCCGCTCGTTCAGATGCTCCTTCTCCTGCTACTCCTCTTCACGGATTCCGTCAGCAGTCTTTCTTGGAATCCGTTTCCAAGAGACAACAGTTTGCGAGCACACACCCGACGGTGCAGAAGCTGAACGTCCTCCTGTCCAAGTTGCTGGTGCTGCAGTCCCTCCCTTTCCAAGTGGTGGACTCAGCACCTTTCCGAGAAATGATGGCTTGTGCCGCGCCGCGGTGGAGAGTGCCAAGCCGGCATTTCTTTGCCAAAAAGGCAGTGCCAGCCCTGCATTCACATGTAGAAGAGATGGTGGGCCAGTCTTTGAGCATGTCGGTCTCTGCCAAAGTGCACGGCAGCGCCGACGTGTGGAGCTGTAACTACGGTCAGGGACAGTACATGTCATTTACGGCCCACTGGGTGAACGTGGTGCCGGCACAGCTGCACCAGCAACTTGGACAGGTCACGCCGCTTTTGCCTCCACGTTTGCACGTCCTTGGTCCAGCAAAGATGTCCGCCTCTACCGCCTCTTCTTCCGCCGTGTCCTCAGCCGCCACCCCCGTGCCAAGTCCCATTACCCAACCGGCATATCACATGTGCAGGGCGCAACGGTGTCACGCTGTGCTGCACCTGGTATGCCTTGGCGAACGTAGTCACACAGGGGAGGAACTTCTGAGTGTAATGAACAGAGAAATCGACAGATGGCTGTCTCCGCGCAAACTGAAAATCGGAACCATGTTGACCGACAACGGAAAGAACATGGTGTCTGCTTTGCGTCAAGGAAGGTTGTGCCATGCGCCATGCATGGCTCACGTGTTCAATCTGGTTGTCAAGCGGTTCCTAAAATCCACCATCCCACTGCAAGACATCCTGAAAATGTCACGTAAACTTTGCATGCATTTCAGCCATTCCTACACCGCAAAGCACAACCTCCTTGAGCTGCAGCGGCAGAACGGAATTCCACAGCATCGCCTGATCTGCGACGTTGCAACAAGGTGGAATTCAACCCTACATATGTTAGACCGCCTTTACGAACAGCGAAAGGCCATCACCGATTTCCTGATGTTACAAGCGGATAAAGGTACTCCCTGTGTAACTTAGATGTCAGCCATTGGCAGCTCATGCGTGACACCTGCCGCTTGCTCAGGCCCTTTGAGGAGGCCACGCTATTCGTGAGTCGGCAGGACTATGGGATGAACGACGTCATTCCTCTGTTGCACGTCCTGGAACAAATGCTGTTAACAATGGCTGGTCAGGGTGCGGTAGACGTGGCGCACAGATCTCAACGCCACATGACCCCTGTGGGGGCAGGACAGGAAGAAGAGGAGGAGGTAGAGGAGGACATTGGTGCTCAGGAATTATTGAGTGAAATGGGTGGTTTTTCCACTCAGCGGACAGGAGTGGAGGAGCAGGAGCATCTGGTAGAGGAGGAGGAGGAGACAGAGGACCCAGACGCACCGTGGCAGTATGCTGTGGAGATGGAGGCAGGGAGTCCCTCGCATTCCTTGGCACAAATGGCCCATAGCATGCTCGGTTGCTTGCGTAGCGACAACCGAATAATAACCATCAGACAGAGGGATGACTTTTGGCTGTCCACCTTGTTGGACCCTCGCTACCGTTCAAAAATGGTGGCCTTTTTCACACCTGCTGAGAGGGAGGCCAAAATAAAGTACTATAAAAACCACCTATGTAGTCAGTTGGTCTCTGCCTTTCTGCGCCAACGTCCATCCTCAGACACTGTGGGCCCTGTGCGCTCGCGTTCCGCTGCCATGGCAGCAGGGGAGGGGTGGGGTGGTAGGAGCAGTGGCAGCTCCACCAGCAGCGGCTGCCTCAGTCTGCAGTCGATGATGAGTAGCTTTCTTCACCAGCGCAGTGAGGAAACTACTAACCAGCCGCAGCAGCAGCAGCATCAGGTGGACCTGGAGCAGGACCTCAAACAACAGGCTTGGGCCTACTTGGACAGCACCCTGCCAACCGAGGTAGACAATCCCCTTGACTACTGGGCAACGAAACTTGACCTTTGGCCCCAACTAGCTGAATTTGCCCTTGAAAGGCTGTCATGCCTGGCCAGTAGCGTGGCATCGGAGCGCGTGTTTAGTGCGGCAGGAGGTATTGTAACTCCGCGGAGGACACGACTGTCCACCCAAAGTGTGGAGAGACTCACGTTTGTGAAAATGAATCAGGCGTGGATTAGTCTGGATTTCAAACCACCAGTTCATGACACAACTGACTAAATCCGCCATGAATCATGCCCCAAACATGTTATTATTTTTAACATAGGCCTCTGTATGGCCTTCAATTTAAGCTGCTTACGCTTCGCCACTCTGCCATGGGCCCCTGTACCGCCTCCTCTTGCTGCTGCCAGGTCCAGAGTGTGTCATGGGTCCCTGTACGGCCTCCCATTGCTGCTGTCTCCATCGCCACACTCTGCCATGTGCCACTTTCAGGTCTCCTCACACTGCTGGTGGGTTCCATTTTGTCATAGGGTGCTGGCAGATTACGGGCCTCCCATTGCTGCTGCCAGGCCCGTAATCTGCCATGGGCCCCCGTACCGACTCCTCATGCTGCTGCCAGGCCCGTAATCTGTCATGGGCCCCTGTACCGCCTCCTCATGCTGCTGCCAGGTCCAGAGTGTGTCATGGGTCCCTGTACGGCCTCCCATTGCTGCTGCCAGGCCCGTAATCTGCCATGGGCCCCCGTACCGACTCCTCATGCTGCTGCCAGGCACGTAATCTGTCATGGGCCCCTGTACCGCCTCCTCATGCTGCTGCCAGGTCCAGAGTGTGTCATGGGTCCCTGTACGGCCTCCCATTGCTGCTGTCTCCATCGCCACACTCTGCCATATGCCACTTTCAGGTCTCCTCACACTGCTGGTGGGTTCCATTTTGTCATAGGGTGCTGTATGGCCTCCCATTGCTGCTGCCAGGCCCGTAATCTGCCATGGGCCCCCGTACCGACTCCTCATGCTGCTGCCAGGCCCGTAATCTGTCATGGGCCCCTGTACCGCCTCCTCATGCTGCTGCCAGGTCGAGAGTGTGTCATGGGTCCCTGTACGGCCTCCCATTGCTGCTGTCTCCATCGCCACACTCTGCCATGTGCCACTTTCAGGTCTCCTCACACTGCTGGTGGGTTCCATTTTGTCATAGGGTGCTGTATGGCCTCCCATTGCTGCTGCCAGTCCCGTAATCTGCCATGGGCCCCCGTACCGCCTCCTCATGCTGCTGCCAGGTCCAGAGTCTCTCATGGGTCCCTGTACGGCCTCCCATTGCTGCTGTCTCCATCGCCACACTCTGCCATGTGCCACTTTCAGGTCTCCTCACACTGCTGGTGGAATCCATTTTGTCATAGGGTGCTGGCAGATTATGGGCCTCCCATTGCTGCTGCCAGGCCCGTAATCTGCCATGGGCCCCCGTACCGACTCCTCATGCTGCTGCCAGGTCCAGAGTGTGTCATGGGTCCCTGTACGGCCTCCCATTGCTGCTGTCTCCATCGCCACACTCTGCCATGTGCCACTTTCAGGTCTCCTCACACTGCTGGTGGGTTCCATTTTGTCATAGGGTGCTGGCAGATTATGGGCCTCCCATTGCTGCTGCCAGGCCCCTAATCTGCCATGGGCCCCTATATACCGCCTCCTCATGCTGCTGCCAGGTCCAGAGTGTGTCATGGGTCCCTGTACGGCCTCCCATTGCTGCTGTCTCCATCGCCACACTCTGCCATGTGCCACTTTCAGGTCTCCTCACACTGCTGGTGGTTTCCATTTTTGTCATAGGGTGCTGTATGGCCTCCCATTGCTGCTGCCTCCACCGCCACACTGTGGCTCCACACTCTGGTTTTGGCCCCGTGACTGCCCAAATGAGTGAAGTGTGCGGTGATTCTAAGATCGACGGCACTCATCTGCATGTCATACTGACTGACAGTATTATTTCTCTTCCCCAGCAGACTCCAAGGGCATTTAAATTAAAGGTACAGTGTTCTGCACTAATATAAAGGCTCTCTGAAGCATAGAAACACCCTTTTTATAAGTTAAATTCGCAGCGAATATATTCGACTCGAATCAAATTTATTCCGCAAATTCGCCGAATCAGCCGAATCGAATTTTTGAATAATTCGCTCATCTCTAGTAACCACCTCTGAAAAGTTAATCCCACAAAAAACATAAAATAGAAAAAAGTTACAGTTTGTATATGTGTATATATGTATTGTCCAATTTTTTTCATAATCTATAGATGAGACTGTGTTGAGTAAATTGATGACAAATATGTCAAGCTTCAAAATTGTACTGGGTCAGAATATCAGCCTATGGCTACTTTCATACTGAAGAGTTTTTGAAGCGTTTTTGCATTAAAAAAAAGCACCTGAAAAGCTCAAGAAAAATGCTTCCCTATGGTTGTCTATGTACAGTTGCAAGAAAAAGTATGTGAACCCCTTGGGATTACGTGGAGTTTTGCATGAATTGGGCATAAAATGTGCTCTGAACATCATCTAAGTCACAACAATAGAATAACACAGTCTGCTGAACATAATGCTACACAAACATTAGATGTTGCCATGGTTTAATTGCACATAACATGTAAACATTCACAGTGCAGGGAGGAAAAAGTATGTGAACCTTTGGACTTAATAACTGGTTGACCCTCCTTTGGCAGCAATAACCTCAACCAAACGTTTCCTGTAGTTGCAGATCAGACTTGCACAACGATCTGGAGTAATTTTGGACCACTCCTCTTCACAAAACTGTTTCAGTGTAGCAATATTCTTGGGATGTCTGGTGTGAATCGCTCTCTTAAGGTCATGCCACAGCATTTCAATCAGGTTGAGGTCAGGACTCTGACTGGGCCACTCCAGAAGGCGTATTCTGTGCTGTTGCAGCCATTGTTTTGTTGAATTACTTGTATGCTTTGGGTCATTGTCCTGTTGCATCACCCATCCTCTGCGGAGCTTCAGTTGGCGGACAGATGGTCGTATGTTTTCCTGCAAAATGTCTTGATAAACTCTGGAATTAATTTTCCCATCAATGACAACAATCCGTCCAGGCCCTGAGGCAACAAAGCAGCCCCAAACCATGATGCTCCCTCCGCCATGTTTTACAGTGGGGATGAGGTTTTGATGTTGGTGTGCTGTGCCTTTTTTTTCTCCACACATAGTGTTGTGTGTTCTTCCCAAACAACTCAATCTTGGTTTCATCTGTCCACAGTATATTTTGCCAGTAGTGCTGTGGAACATCCAGGTGCTCTTTTGCAAACTTCAAACGTGCTGCAATATTCTTTTTGGACAGCAATGGCTTCCTCCGTGGTGTCCTCCCATGTACTCCATTCTTGTTTAATGTTTTCTTTATTGTAGATGTGTCAACAAAAATGTTAGCATGTGCCAGAGATTTCTGTAGGTCTTTAGCTAACACTCTGGGATTCTTCTTTTCCTCATGCAGCATTCTGCGCTGTGCTCTTGCAGTCATTGTTACAGGACGACCACGCCTAGGGAGAGTAGCAACAGTGCTAAACTTTCTCCATTTGTAGACAGTCTGTCTTACCGTGGACACATGAACATCAAGGCTTTTGGAGATACTTTTGTAACCCTTTCCAGCTTCATGCAAGTCAACAATTCTTGATGGTAGGTCTTCTGAGAGCTCTTTTCTGCGAGGCATGGTTCACATCAGACAGTGCTTCTTGAAACCAGTAAACCCAAAACAGGTGTGTGTTTTTTAAGGGCAGGACAGCTGTCAGCAACACATCCAATATCATCACACTGATTGGAGTCAAGGTTGGCTCACTCCTGGCTCCAATTAGCTCTGGGAGAAGTCATTAAGCTAGGGCCTCACATACTTTTTCCTCCTTGCACTGTGAATGTTTACATGTTATGTGCAATTAAACCATGGCAACATCTAATGTTTGTGTAGTATTATGTTCAGCAGACTGTGTTCTTCTATTGTTGTGACTTAGATGACGTTCAGAGCACATTTTATGCCCAATTCATGCAAAATGCCACGTAATCCCAAGGGGTTCACATACTTTTTCTTGCAACTGTATGTCTATGTATGTTTTCACACTGGGGCATTGCGCTTCTGTTGCGGTGCAAAAAGTCTTGCTTGCAGCATCTTTGGAGCATGTTTGTTCTGTTAAAAAAAAACGCCCCAAAACACCTCTTCCCATTTAAATCAATAGAAAGTGCCTAAAAAGCATCTGAAAAACGGTTGAAAAGCACATGAACAATGCATTAAAAACGCCTCTGAGAAGAGTTTTTGGTGCAGTTTTTAAGTTGCGTGTCCTATAAAACGTGGCAAAAATGCATATACATTCTTGATTTGTTTTGTGGCAGATCAGTGTGAAAGTAGCCTAACCAAAGAGAGTTTACAAAGTTCAGTTAGCCAATAAACTTATTTGCAAGGTTGACCTTCAAATTCAAGTCCACCATGAGTTTGACCCGAACTCAAGCTGTTCATGATTCTGTAAATATTGTTCTTTAAATTGCGATCAAGTATTTGCATTGAAGGACCAAAATTAGTGTGTCAGCAACAACTTCTGTTGCTATTTAGCTTCTAGCCCCCCCTTTTTTGAGTATTTTGGGGGTTTTTTTGCTTTATTTCTTTAACCACAAGCCTACAGGGCACTTATACCCCCTTCCTGCCCAGGCCAATTTCCAGCTTTCAGCGCTGTCGCACTTTGAATGACAATTGCGCGGTCATGCAACACTGTACCCATATGACATTTTTATAATTTTTTTCTGACAGATAGAGCTTTATTTTGGTGCTATATAATCACCTCTGGGTTTTTTATTTTTTCATAAATAAACCAAAAACCACTGCAAATTTTGAAATAAAAACATTTTTTCTTAGTTTTTGTTATAAAAATTTTGTAAATAAGTGATTTTTCTCTTTCACTGATGTGTGCTAATGAGGCTGCAGTGATGGGCACTGATAGGCTGCACTGATGGACACTGATAGGCGGCACTGATGAGGAGGCACTGGTAGGTGGCACTGATGGGCATTGACAGGCATCACCGGTGGTCACTGAAAGGCAGCACTGATATATGACACTGATATATGGCACTGATAGGCGGCACTGATAGGTGGCACTGATATGCGGCACTGACTGGCACTGATAGGCGGCACTGACTGGCACTGTTAGGTGGCACTGACGGGCAGCACTGACGGGCACTGATAGGTGGCACTGATGCACACTGATAGGCGGCACTGACTGGCACTGATAGGTGGCACTGATTGGCAGCACTGATAGGTGGCACTGACTGGCATTGATAGGTGGCACTGACTGGCACTGATGGGTGACACTGAAAGGCAGCTCAGATGGGCACTGATATGTGGCATTGATGTGGCACTGATGGGCACTGAAATGTGGCACTGATGGGCACTGGCAGGTGGCATGGATGAGCACTGAGAGCTGGCACTGAAGGACACTGACAGGTGGCGCTTCTGGGGCTACACAGATCATCAGGGCACACTGATCATCAGTGCTCTGATGATCAGTGTACATGTCCCCTCCGAGGAATGCCAATTACCGGCTCTCCTCTCCTCATGAACTATCAGCGTGACAGCTCGTGGGGAGAGAAATGCCGATAACCGGCATTTCCCTGTTTACATGTGATCAGCTCTGTTTGGACACAGCTGATCACATGACCGAGCCGACATCTTCGGCTCTTTCCATGGATCGGTGATCCCATGTCCGAGGGACACAGCGCACTGCCGATCGCCGCGCTGCGTGCTCCGGGAGCCGCGCAAGCGTGGTTAGAATGGGAGGACATCATATGACGTCCTCCCAGAATGAGAGAACCACCTTGCGCCCATCATTGTACTATATGGCGGGCGAGAGGTGGTTAATATTGTCTGATAGTTACAAAAATATTTATTTATATTTTAGGTTTTAATTTTTAAGGGTTGTGTCGCAAGCGTACACCCAGAAACTGACGCAGTCCTCCATTTTGTTAAGAAATCTCTATGTTGTCCCTCATCCTCCCCCTTTCCTCTCTGTTAATCCACAGGGACATATGTGTCTTTGAAGGGTCACAGGCAGGCCAGGGCACAGCAGGGAACCCCAGAGCTATAAAACATTTTTGAGCAAAGGTGCCTGGTTGTCTGAGAGAGCTGTGCGATATAGCACCTCGTAAAAGCTAACGCAATCCTTCCCAGGAGTTCAACAAGATTCCAAGGAAGCACGACCAGATAACACTTTTAATAATCCATTTTTCCCCTATGTCTCATATCTTGGAATATGAGGGACTTACATAAAAACCAGGCATATCGTCAGATTGGCCTAGAGGAGACAAACAATTTGATAGGTCACTCTCCTTGGCTGGAATACATAGGAAAGCAGAAAAGTAGATCTCGTGAACCATTCAGTGTATAATTTCATATTTCATATCTAATCAATCCTCAGACATGTCTGCATAATAATCTACCTGCGGGTGGAGTGTCACTTGTGCAGATGGAAAGTTATGAGCCAAAATATGAACTAAAAGAGATTTTGGCTCTAGTTTAGGTCTACGCCCAGACCTTCTCGCCCTAAACGGGGTATTGGTCCTTGACTTCAGAGACACCATCTGCTGGGGAACTATAAAATGAGCTGTCAGGCCTAAGAGAGTGAAGTTGAAGAATTCTCCCATTTAACATCAGAACCAACTTGGGAGACCTGTACCCTTTCGCTCTGAAACTTGTTCTGCTAACCCAGGACTTTGACAAGTACTTTAACCCTCCAACTTCTTTCTGTTATCTCTTTGCTGTCCTATTGCTCTCTGTATATTTATATATATTGGTTACATATTTTTTCTGTAAATATTTTTATTGCACCCTTTTGACCTTTTAGTAATAAATCTTTCCTTCTGAAAGTGTTGAACTGTTTCTATAGCTCTTTATTGCAATTTCTGAATTCTTGCCTCTAAAAAGAGAGCTACTGTGTTTGTTTAACCCTCTGTATAACCGGCCTGCTTTATGAAAGTGTTGAACTGTTTCTAAAGCTCTTTAATGCAAACTATGCACCCCTGCCTCTGAAGAGCACTACTGTGTGTGTGTTTTAAACTTCGGTATATCGCTGCCTGCGGTGACTGTGTTATACAGACGATTACCTCAACCATTATAGTGTTATTGCGGATATCGCCGAGTTTCCTCTTTCTCTGTACAAAAAAGGAGGTGGTGGCAGTGTGAAGGGTTAATTGCGTAACTAACCTGACCCAGTAACAAATGCTCCCAGGCTGCAGGTACATTGATTGTGGTCCAATTAGCTGGAAAATTGTTGTGCAGGGTGCAGCTGGGCGTGACATTGTTACGCACGTGACATCGCGGTTTCAGATTGGCTAGTCCTTTGGTCACGAGTTTGGTGAGAAGGTCAGGGGTCTGACGTGCGATCATCACAGGTTGGTGTTTGAGGATCTAGGTATAATGTTTAGGGGGAACTTTATTTTATTTCTATATATTTTTGCTAGAGTCTTTTATTTATTTATTTATTTGGGTAAACTAGCTGACACACACAAATCTGTTCTTTGTTAGCACCACATCACCACATACTAGTGCGGTACAGTTTAGTGCAGCCATTTTCAACCAGGATGTCCATGCACACTGGGGTGCCTTGATGTCTCTTTAGGGGTGCCTTGAAAAAATACCAAAAAATTGCCCAAAAATTGTACAAGCCTGACTTTGAGTTACAGAAAGCCACGGGTTTTCATTGTGCACCATTACGAGCTTCTAGCCTTTGGCATCCCAACAACCAATGACATAATCGGTTGATAAGGAGGATGTTGGTTGTCTGAACAGCATCCTTGTTTGACCCTCCCCTGCTCCCCTCTATCACCACTGGAGTCCATTAGTGATGTATTCCCCTGTATTCAAAATGTCTGTGAGGCTTAAAAGCAAGGTACATTTGTATTTACTTTCTGGCAGTGGGTATGCTATACAGTCAGAGCATGTGGAGAGTGAGTTACTGTAGATTGAATAACCAGGACTTCCACACCCTCCTCCCGAGTGCAGAGCAGTGCATTTTCAACAGAAGCTGCTAATGTATCCTCTTCTTCCTCCTCCTCTATACCTTAAAGCAGTGATGGCGAACCCGTGGCACGCCGAGCCTTATCTGTGGGCACGCCAGGAGAATACCGTATTTTTCGCTCCATAAGACGCACTTTTTTTCCCCCAAAAAAGGGGGGAAAATGTCAGTGCGTCTTATGGAGCGAATATAGAGCGGCCGGTCCGGTATTTCCACCGCCGCCGTGTCAGAATACCGAGCCGGCCGCTCAGCTCTGCAGTGGGACCGTACCTGTCCCTCTATCCAGCGGCGCGCTGTCTTCCCGGCTTCTGTAGTGTGCGTGACAGCCGGGTCCCAAGTGCGCATGCGCAAGAAGCAGTGCTCTTTGTGAATGGTAAGGCGGTACCTGGGACACATGACAGATCCCAGAAGCCGCTGGACCAATCACAAAGCGCAGCGCTTCTCGCGCATGCGCACTGGGCATCCGGCTGTCCGACCAGCGCCCACACTACAGAAGCCGGGAAGACAGCGCGCGGCTGGATAAAGGAACAGGTAAGATAAAAAAAAAACTCTGCGGAAGTAAGAGCGGGTACCTGTCAAATTCAGGTACCTCCCCCCCCTCCCCAAAGGTCAGCAGTCATCTGTACTGTCCGCAGTCTCTGGTCATCCCTGTGCTTTCCGCAGTCTCTGGTCATCTCCTGTACTGTCCGCAGTCTCTGGTCATCTCCTGTACTGTGTCCGCAGTCTCTGGTCATCTCCTGTACTGTCCGCAGTCTCTGGTCATCTCCTGTACTGTGTCCGCAGTCTCTGGTCATCCCTGTGCTTTTCGCAGTCTCTGGTCCTCCCTGTACTGTGTCCGCAGTCTCTGGTCATCTCCTGTACTGTGTCCGCAGTCTCTGGTCATCCCTGTACTGTGTCCGCAGTCTCTGGTCATCTCCTGTACTGTGTCCGCAGTCTCTGGTCATCTCCTGTACTGTCCGCAGTCTCTGGTCATCTCCTGTACTGTGTCCGCAGTCTCTGGTCATCTCCTGTACTGTCCGCAGTCTCTGGTCATCTCCTGTACTGTGTCCGCAGTCTCTGGTCATCTCCTGTACTGTCCGCAGTCTCTGGTCATCTCCTGTATTGTGTCCGCAGTCTCTGGTCATCCCTGTGTTTTCCGCAGTCTCTGGTCATCCCTGTACTGTGTCCGCAGTCTCTGGTCATCCCTGTACTGTCCGCAGTCTCTGGTCATCCCTGTGCTTTCCACAGTCTCTGGTCATCTCCTGTACTGTCCGCAGTCTCTGGTCATCTCCTGTACTGTCCGCAGTCTCTGGTCATCCCTGTACTGTCCGCAGTCTCTGGTCATCTCCTGTACTGTGTCCGCAGTCTCTGGTCATCCCTGTACTGTCCGCAGTCTCTGGTCATCCCTGTACTGTCCGCAGTCTCTGGTCATCCCTGTACTGTCCGCAGTCTCTGGTCATCCCTGTACTGTGTCCGCAGTCTCTGGTCATCCCTGTACTGTCCGCAGTCTCTGGTCATCCCTGTACTGTCCGCAGTCTCTGGTCATCCCTGTACTGTGTCCGCAGTCTCTGGTCATCCCTGTACTGTGTCCGCAGTCTCTGGTCATCCCTGTACTGTGTCCGCAGTCTCTGGTCATCCCCTATACTGTGTCCGCAGTCTCTGGTCATTCCCTGTACAATGTCCGCAGTCTCTGGTCATCCCCTGTACTGTGTCCGCAGTCTCTGGTCATCTCCTGTACTGTGTCCGCAGTCTCTGGTCATCTCCTGTACTGTGTCCGCAGTCTCTGGTCATCCCTGTACTGTGTCCGCAGTCTCTGGTCATCCCTGTACTGTGTCCGCAGTCTCTGGTCATCCCTGTACTGTTAATTAGTTTGCACTACTGTACGAGTTGTTTTTTCTAAACCAAAAGCTCGATATTCAGGTTTCATTGCAGTGTTGGCACTTTGAAAGAAATAAGTTGGTTGTGGGTTGCAGTTTGGGCACTCGGGCTCAAAAAGGTTCGCCATCACTGCCTTAAAGGATAAGTCCACCTTTGGAACATGTTACATGTTCCACCCGTTTATAGGGTGGAATACGTCACATGTTCCCATAGCTGCAGCCCCCCTCTCTCTGAAAAATAGTATGGGGAACTTCTCCCCGTACTATCTGTCAAATTTGATAACAGTGCGGCCGTGTGGGGCTCCGCCCACACAGCATTGTCATTCAGTCACGGACTTCTAGGAATGAATGAACTGCAGCAGCCTTAGCGGCTGTGGGCTTGTAGTTTTAAATGAACTACCACAGTGCTGTGGAGTGCCATGGTAGTTAATTGAAGCTTCCCGTCAGAATATCTGCTTGATCCTACATCCCATATGGCAAGCAGATATTCTGACAGGTCTGCAGGAGACCTGCATGGCATCAGCAATCTACTGATTACTGCTGCAATGCTTTCCAGGCTCCTTTGGACAAAAAAAATGTTTACCTGCAAAAAAATGTGGATTTATGTTTTTTGTCCAAAAGGTGAATTTATCCTTTAGGATTATAATTCCCCTGCAAACTAGCATGGAGGAGTCAGCCGAATTATTTCAGCCCACCATCATTAAATTATCCAGAAGAATGACCAAGAATTTTTGTGGATCTGGTGTGGAGATAGAGAGTTCCAGAATCATTTTGTAAAGCGCTGTGCAAACTGTTGGCGCTATATAAATTCTGTATTATAATAATAATAATAATAGAGGTAGGGACAACATGCGAGGAGAAGTAAGCACGACTGATGCAGCTAAGAGGGTGGGATGATGAGGAGGAAGATCTTATTTTGCTGCCAGAAACTGTAGTGGTGGAAATAAGGGAGAGGCACAAGATCAGCGAACAGGATAGTATCAGGGGCAACTTGCAAACGAGTGAAGGGAGCAGCTGCCCTATTGCACCAGATGGCTCAGCCCCATTCTACAGGCCATTGCTATTCCCCAGGTCCTCTCTGCATAGCTCAGCAGTCAGGGCATATTTAACACATTTGCTGCCAACAGCACCATAGTCATTTTTAGCTTCTGCCTGCAGCATATCAAGGATGGTAAAATATATTACGTATTACACGTTCAGAATAAAATAAAGTGGATTTTAACTTCCTCCCTCCCTAGGGAGGAGCCCATACACGCTGATGTCACGCCGCCGGATCAGGGAGGTCTGGCGGCGATTTTCAAACTCCAGCTGATCAGTGTACATTTAGCAGTACTGCTTCAATTTATCTGCATGATACCTAGGATTTATCCACTTTATTTTATTCTGTACGTGTAATACGTAATATATTTTAACTTCCTCCCTCCCTAGGGAGGAGCCCATACATGTCGTGATGTCACGCCGCCGGATCAGGGAGGTCCGGCGGCCATTTTCCAACTTCAGCTGGTCAGTGTACATTTAGCAGTACTGCTTCAATTTATCTGCATGATACCTAGGATTTATCCACTTTATTTTATTCTGTACGTGTAATACGTAATATATTTTAACTTCATTATTCACAATACATATTATGGAATACTACACTATGGGAATCCATCTTCTTTGCTCCGTGCCGAGCAATTAAATCCATCTAGGACCCCAGGTGCACCACCAGGATCGCAGGAGGGAACCAGTGACTAGACCCCACTGCAGTTCACCTGTTCCAAGACGTCTAGGAGGGATCCATTCATCACCTGGAGTCACAGAGGAGAGGATCCTGCTCCAGGCTGTACGCTCAAGGGAACCCCTGCTCCTGGTTCATTTGATCTTTGCGCATTAAGATTGCGCTTCTGGTGAGTGGGCAATCTTTCTATATTCACCTTGATTGCACACCACCAGATTTCAAGATCTATATATACACGGGGAGATATTTATATTGGTCCATCGTTCATCAGTGGGGTTAATCACTACCACCTGATTTGCTATTCTGGACAATATATTGTTTATTGAATTTGAATCTTATTTATGAATGGTTTATTATTTCTACATCATATTGGTGATTGTTTGTTTAGCAGTGCTAATAAAAAGCCTTATAGGGACCATCACTGGATCTAAGGCACCAGTTCTTCCTTATCCATGTGCCCTGTTGTCAGTATGCCTTCCAGCTGCCTCCTCTTTTGGATGATGTCAGGTGTCAAAAGTGTGCACGGACATTTTCTGAATGGTCCCTTGAAAGTGCTTTGACACTGTGTGGCCATGTGTGCAGCCTCTGTTATACTCCTGCAGTATCCTCCTGGCAATGTACTTTACCACATCTGGCCTCCGTTTGAGTTCTCTCCCATATGAGTGCTGAGCCCCATTCACACTTGGCATAAATCAGCAGGATACGCCTTCTTCAGCATTGGACACAGATGGGTGAGCAGGAGCCATCATGGTGCAATTAGGAGAAGCCCTAGCTCTGGTGCCCAAATTCAAGGGGTCAAATATCTCACTGACGGAGTGGGAGGAGAGATTGGAGAGAGTTGTGCATCAATATCAGGTACCTTTCACACTGATCACTGAACTAGCTATCAACTCTTTGGAGAATGATGCCCAACAAACTTTAATGCTGGAGCACTTCCAGAGGATGAGTGTGTTAGCTTAGAACAAATCATGGTATGGTTCGAGGTCCTACTTGGGGAAAATGTGACCCATGAACAGCCAGCTGTTCCCTTGACTAATTGAAACTGGTTCTCAATTGACCATCATGCAATGTGACTTTTGCATTCAACGATTTGGAATTCAGGACCAGTTGGACTCATCATGGTTATGCTTGAAAGCCACTAGCAACTTACTAATCATGGTGGAAGGGGTTACCTGGATGAAGGTGCAAATAATGGACCAGGTGGTGGAACGAGTGGAGGTCAACATCCAAAGCCCGGTTGTTTCCTCATTACCTATAGTTTTAGGCCTGAATGTCTTGAAAAACCAGGACTTACCCTGCTTATTGGCAGAAGTCGAACAGTTGAGCCAGCCCAAAAGGGGCTGTGGTCTGGGGGCTGTCTGGCTCAATGTGATTCAAACCTTTGAGGCCTATTGAAGGGTCATGAAATGACAGATTGAGTGGATGTGTGTTGTATATACTCCGCTAAAGCAAAATCTGTTGTTGGCTCCTCTTCAAGAAGTAGTCTGGACTCTGCCTGTAGGGGTTCACAGGAAGTTGGGGGTTCCAGGGGAATGGTTGACATCCTGCACCTTATCCAAGGTCCATCGTGGTAGGCTGCTAGCTTATCAACTTGTAAGCTGCCCTCATACAATTGCCAAACAATATGGAACTTGCAGACTTCTACGTGGTGCTAAAGCTTTGTGTCAAAGGATCTCAGTTGGCAGTCTAAGTGATCTGTGCTCTGCTGCAGTCCGCCATGGCCTTGCTGGATATTGAACAGTACTAACAGTTGATGGACCAACTAGCCATCACTTCCCCAACTTCCCGCACCTCCTCCATCAGCTATTGGAAAAACACCTGTCAGCTTTAGCGGCTGGTCCTAATGATTATGGTTGCACCGAGGCCATAGACCATCCGATACATACAGTGAACATACCCCCTATCTGGGAGAGATATCAGCACATACAACCTGCCCTTTGACAAGAGGTCAAGACCTGATCAACGACATGCTATAAAGCAGGCTAATCAAGTAGAGTCACAGTACGTTGGCCTCTCCCATTGCTGTGCAAAAAAGACAGCAGTTTGTTCTTCTGTGTGGACTATTGCAAGCTCAATGCCTGTACCCAATGAGATGCCTACCCACTGCCCAGGGTAGAGGAATCACTTATGGTGTTAGGCCAGGCCTGTTACTTCTTAACTTTGGACTTGGCTAATGGGTATTGACAGATCTTAGTAAGGGAGCAGGATCAGGAAAAAACAGCTTTCATCACCCCGCTGGGACTGTATAAGTTCAATCGCATGTCTTTTGGGCTGAGTAACACCCCCAGCACCTTCCAAAGACTAATAACTTTGAGACTGTGCTAATTTACTTCTTAATGAAGACCATATTCAACATTTAGACCAGTGTTAAGCCCCGTACACATGATGAGAATATCTGAAGAGTGATCCTCCATTTTTTTTTTTTGCATGTTAGTCTCGTAAGTCTTGCATGACAGAACAGATAATGTATTTGTATTGAATTTTCAGATGAAAAGTGTACTGAATAATACAAAAACCATTTGACATGGTATCATTCGAGAAACATTTTCCCTGCAAACAGTTGTGTATTAGTGATCATATTATCCTATGATCGCTTTGAAAGCAGTATTTTTGTACGATTTTTGATCGTGTGTACTAGGCTTTAGTGAAAAATTCAAAGTTCGAGAGGGGAAATAAGCTGGAGGACCACCCCATATTGAGTGGAAAAACAGGCATTTTCTCCATTACCTGTGTATGACTTCATGTCTGAGGGTCCCAAAGCCAACATGAAATGCCTTTATTGGAACCTGTTGAGGCCTTGTATGCTGGGCAGAGATCTGCCCTTTGTAGCCATCGGCTGGCTGGAAGGATCCTGGCCCATCTGATATTCCTCCTGTCCTTGAAGTCCCAGTGGACTTAAAAACAACCAGTCCCCTAAAAACAACAACAAAGGACTCCACATACCCAGAAGCTGAGGGTTCCGCAGTCCCTCCTGAGCAACAATCTACTGGAAGGTACGGAGAACCCAAATGTTCTGATGAACCCATGGGCCCTCATAATTTATTTATTACAGGTACTTATATAGCGCTGTCAATTTACACAGCGCTTTACATATTTATTGTACATTCACATCAGTCCCTAACCCTCAAGGGGCGTACAATCTAAGGTCATAATGACATAATGAAGGTAGTTTACTTACCCATGACATCATCCAAACGCCTGAGGCCATGGAACCTTCCTTAGTAGATGACCATTCTGATGTTAAACCGCCACCCCATCTGTTCTAATCAAGGGTGACTGCTGGCTAGATATTCCAGTTATGTTGTGTAACTATATGTTGTTCTTCTTTTACCACTTGAACCGTTCCACTGTTTGTTGTCAATGGTTGCAATGCTGAGGACAGCATCCATCAAAGAGGAGAAATGAAAGCAGGTGTTGTTTGTCCTCCTTGCAAGGATGATGCTGTTTGGTGGGAGCCACATAAGGAGAGTGGAAGATGTTCCCCTAAGGCCTCCATAGGTGTCATCAGGGAATCAGCTGTCCAATTGGATGCTGCTGCCCTGGCAGACCTCTGTGGCCATCTTGGGTGTGGGCAGTGCTAATAAATATCACAGTCCCCCTTCTGTTGGCATGCATTTTGTGAGTGGTCAGGCAAGGGACAAAACCCCACTAGTTAGGGACAGATTTCCTAGAGCAGGGACAGGCTCCTGTGGAAGAAGTACAGAATAGGGGCTGTTGATGGGCCTTGGAGAACATCCCTTCCTTATCCAGGTGCCCCATTGTCAGTTTGCTTTCCAGCCACCTCTTTTGTCGAATGCTGTCGGGTGTCAAAACTGTGCATGGACATTTTCTGAATGGTTCCTTGTAAGTTTCGGCCCTGTGCAGCCGCGTGTGCAGCTTCTCTTATATTCTTGCAATACCTTCCCATCAATGTATTCTACCGGAACATCTGGTCTCTGTGTGAGTTCTGTCCCCGGAAGGCAACCAGCGCTGAGCCCTGCTCACAAGCTGAAATGTTGAAAAAAAACCCTGTCGTTTAAAAGGATTAATAGATCAAGGTGACATTAAAGCTGGCTACACACTAGTAGATTTTGTTCGAATTTCATAAGTAAATGATTGTTTTTGGAGCATTCATTTGACTTTCTAATGGTTGGTGGGGTCAAATTGCCATTCATTTTCAGCCTTAGTGACAAAACAATTTCTGAGAATGTTCTAACTGTGAAAGCACGTTTTCATTTGGGAAAATCCTACCAAAAAATTATGCATATTGTAATGAAATCTGATATTTATCTGGGATTACATTCAAATAGCAGATCTGGATGGAACTAAGAGAACTTTCTAAATTTGTTTACTCAATGATTGCAAGAAAGAGTGTTCTAAGAATGTTTGTGCAAATGTGCGTACAGAATTCTACTAGCGTATGGCCAGTATTATACACAAAACTGAATTAATTCTTTTCAGGTTAATTTCTTATTGGATGGCTCAGTAGAATGTTCAGTGAGAGACAGCTGTGTGTGAAAGGGAGCTACTTCTAGTGCTCATGTGTGCTTTGAGAGACCTCTGCCATGTAGTGAAACGTCTACATTTTCAGAAAAGGTTATATACATACAGTAAAAGCTGATATAATACAGTTGAATAAATTGTTGGGGATACAACAGCATGTACTATATAGTATTGTGTGTTAATATCACTTGACCAGTAGATGGCAAGGATGATGCTGTTTGGTGGGAACCACATAAGGAGAGTGGAAGATGTTCCCCTAAGGCCTCCAAAGGTGTCATCAGGGAATCAGCTGTCCAACTAAGGTTACCAGTTGTGCATATCTGAAAACTTGTTGGTTCTTTCTCTTCTCTCTCTCTTCAAAACCAAGATGTCTGCTGTTACAGTCTGCTGAAATGTGTTGCATGTTTGCAACTTAAGCCACACAAGTAAACAAGTTCTGCCTCATCACAAGCTACTAGTGTCTTCTCTAACACATAACCAACATAAATAACAATATATAACAGTTTAATATATAACAAAAATAACATTTAAATAGAAAACATTTATTACAGGTGCCCTTGGTGGTTAAGGGAAGGAATCAGAAGGTGGTGTTACATAAGACAAGCTGCATATTAGCACAAACTCACATATTTATACAGACTAACTTACAAGTAGTATACAAATATTGAGTAACCAGAGCTTGTGCTGCATAAAAAGAAAATAAAAGCAATGGCGTATATGAAGAAGAAAAGAAACAAAAAAAGACAAGAAAAAAAGTAATTGACATAGTGGTTACAGGGAACAGTCCTGATTATGCTGAATGAAAGCTTAAGTCCTCATGCACACTGGATGTTTTGATAACACTGGTATGTTAGCTGTGTAAAGTCATGTTAAAAAAAAGTCAGTTTTTCAGCTTTTTTAGAGTTTTTGCATTAGCCTTTAGTGGCATTTTGCCACGTTTAGTAGTGTTTTCCCTTGTATTTTAGCATTTTTTTAGCAAAAAAATTTTTTTTTTATTCCAAAAATGTCCAAAAACGCTGGTTTGTGGCGTTTTACCATCTTCTAGAAACCCACTAGTCCTGGGATTTTTTACAGCCAAAAAATGTCCCTGCCAAAAACCTTTATTTACAGTCTATGTGTACATAGGATAACATGCTGGGGGGTTTACTAGCTGTAGAAAAAAACATCAAAAGCTAAAAACAGCCGCTGTACAAACATCAAGTGTGCATGAGGACTTAGGCTTGGTTCACATATATGCATTTTCCGTTTGATGCTTTCTCCAGTACTTTTTGACATTTGTTTTGTGTTTTTCTACACACATTTGTGACGCGTTGTTACCACATTTTGCATTTTGTTCAGCTCTTTTTTTTTTTGTTAAAGCACTACCATGCATTTCAGCAGCTTCTCCATTGAACTCTATTGTAGCAAACATGCTGCTTTTTGCTTTTAAAAAAGTGTCTGACCCTTTCCAAAAATGCAGCAGCTCACAAAAGCATAGATATTCACATGTTCCACGTTTCTGCTAAAAGCACTAAAAAACACATTGGTGTGGACAGAGCTTAAGAATGAGCACAGTCATAGATCAAAGCTTTTACATTATAACTGAGTTTCCAAATGGTCAGTCCACCCCTGGTGCTTTCTAAAGTATTGAAGCCACCAGACCAGGGGCAGACTGACCATTTAGAAACTCGGGCACTGACCGAAGGCTGGGGTCAGTAGGGGGCCCCATGGGATGCCCCTGGTACCTTTTTCATAGACTTTTTTGAGTGTGGGCAAGAACACTGTTGAAAAAGTCCGGATGTGACGAAACGCGTCCGGGCACGTGACGTGGTGACGTATTGACGTTTTTTCCGGAAGTGCCATGGCAGCCATTTTGGGTCCTTGAACACGCGGCTGTTCCAACCCTGGAGACTTCCATTCTTTGCCTGGCTCTCATTCAGAGTGGTATGGCCATATAAAAAGAGTTACCGCTGAGGAGTGGGGTTATCTTGGACTATCTCACTATATGGAAGCTGTTTTCATCAAATTTTAATGTAAGTTGCTACAATAAAATATGTTTGTCATTTAATACATATACTGATCCCTGGTCTGTTTATGAGGTCTATGGGAAGTATTTGGAGAAGATGGTAGAACAATGTTTGGAGGCAATCTCATCTTTATTATGGATCCTTTGCTGATTTTATTTATGTTGGGGTAATTATGCATTCTTTATATTGTGTGCAGTGGAGTAACTAATTGAATTATTGGAGTCCTGATATCTCACGATTGCTGTGGAACTTTTGTTTGTTTGCATGTGACACGTGTGGCACTTTATTTTAATATTTGGGGTAATACACTATGTTGAGATGTTTTTCTTTGAGGTATATGAAGATTTTCTGGAGTATACCATCAATCTGATTCGGGGATAAAGATTTATTGGGAAATCACTTGCAAGAATTCTTTGGATTTGGATTTTAAGTTGGACTTTATTTGGACTCTAGGTGTATGGGACTTTGTATTTTTGTTTATTTATTTGTTTATTTATTTAAATTTGCTTACTATTATCTTATTATTTATGTACTTCAGGGGAAGGAATGCTAAGTGACTTGTTGGGTTTTTGCTAGAGGGAGTGAGTGCTAATTTTTGTATTTGTTTTTTGAGTTTGGGCAAGGACACAGGGGCCCCATGATCCCCTATTGCCCGGGGGCCCCATGAGTTGTCAGTCCGCCCCTGGAAAGCACTAACCTTGAACATACATTCACAGTGTCTTTTGAATCTACATGCGTATCCCATGTTGCTAATTCAAAGCATTATAAAGCTAGAGACAATCGGTGAGCTAGTATTTTTTCCGGACCTTAGCAAGGGCATCAATCGAGTCTTTCCTAAGTACAAAATTCTTTCAAAAGAAAATATATTGTGTGTTTTCAGTGAGCAAACATTTTGAGTGATTTTTATAGGCTTTACATTAAAGTAGTTTTTAATTTGTCTTTATAATATTACATGCTTGCTCTTTCTTAGAACTATGACACTTATGATAAAACATGCCAGTGAGAGGATCGCTATACAGAACAGAGAAATGCTTGCTTCTTCCCACAGTGTCCTCCCTGTCCAAATTAATGAGTTATTCTTTCTTTGCCGCCAAAGAAACTTCTACTGTGTTCCTGTCAGTGACAGAGTGACACCATGCTCATCTAGCCAGGGAGGGAGTGATACAGTGGTATTTCTCTGCCATGTACAGAGATTTTAGCACTGACAAGTTGTTGCCAGCATCAGGATCACAAGTGTGACATTTATGTTGTATCAAATGTAGAGATTTATAAAATATACTGTAGAGAAATAGTAAGCGAGCGCTATCTGAGACTAAGGAAAATAGCCGCTAGAACACCAAAAAGGCAACCAAGGACAAACCTTCCAATAAATCTATATAAAGAAAAGGTGCAGCGCTAGATGTAAATATAACTAGACATATTATAACAACATGCTGAATGGACATAAAATAGACATAAAATAGCAATAAAATCGAGTGCAAAGTAGTGAATTACACTGGGTGAATTAAAATGAGTGAATGTCCCAAAATGATTCAAACGCCCACGTGGGGAACCAATAGATCCAATTGAAGTGCGTGAAAACAGAAATACGGTGTATCACACAGTGGATGATGGGTATAAAGAGTGCGCACTCACCAGAAGTGTGTCAAAAATGCACATATAAGATATCCTCTCTCAGGTAGTGGTCATCTACTGCCAGAACAGGGTCAGAGTAATGCACCATCCACAGTGTTAAGGCCTTTTTGGAGTACCTACCCTGGATGAGATTGGATGGTGCATTACTCTGATATATATATATTTTTTTTTTAATTTTTTTTTATTTTAAATTTTTTATTAAATTTTTTTTATTTTTTTTAAGATTTTTTTTTTCATATTTCGCTATGTCCAAAGTAGTACAATGTTACCATAGTAACATTGTACTACTTTGGGGAAGTGATCAGTATTTTTTTTTTTTTTACACAATTTGCTTATAGCAAAGAATTACTTGCTATAAGCAAGCATTTACCTGAATGACATCGATTTGTTCAGGGTTTTTTTTTTGTGCTTAGCTGTGATTTGGCCACAGCTAATCACATGACATGTGCATGTGATTAGCTGTGACCAATCACAGCTAGACACTAGTATACAATGGATGGCATGAATGAAGCCATCCATTGTATACAACTGTCATGTGACCTGCTGTGATTGGTCACAGCAGGTCACATTGTACCGGCAACGGGGGCCGGTACTCAGATCTGTCATCGGCCGTGTCAAAGGTACACGGCCGGTGACAGATCACATCGCTGCGCGGCTCTGCAAGCGCGCGAACTGCGCATGTGCGGGAGGACGCCATATGGCGGCCTCCCGGAAAGGTAATGCATTTTTGCAGATGCCATTTGGCCATAGGCCTGGTGTCAAATGGTGAAAATGCGTTAAAACGCAGCAAAAATGCACTACATGCTATTGAAGTCTATAGAACCAAAAACACAACTCTTTGCATTCAAAAAGGTCCCTGACCCTTTCCAAAAAATGCATCGGGTGAAAACGCGCAGATGTGAACATGTCCCATAGGAAATCATGTTAAATGGATTGTAGTGCATTTCTACAAAACTCTGCAGAAAATGCTTAGGTGTGAACCTAGGGTAACAGTACTCCTTTTAACAGTTTAGGCTTGACAGCAGCAGGCATTTCTAGAGTAGGTTTAGTGTACAGTATATTGTGGTTTAGGTCTACTTTAAAATATGTTTTATATTTCTCTAAATTAAACAAAGAATATTTAGATAGGGGTTCCTATATTTCTATATTCAGTCTTATTCTTATAACATTTTTAAATTCTAATTGCGTTTCCAATCTGTTTAGGAATTAAAAACTATCCCAATCCAATAAAGTAATTGTTCATTCCTATTTAAGAAGCTAGACAAAAAACAGTGCAAATACTTTAGTTATAAGAATTAAGAAATCAAATAATGCTTGTGATCAGGGGCGGACTGACAACTCATGGGGCCCCCGGGCAATAGGGGATCATGGGGCCCCTGTGTCCTTGGCCAAACTCAAAAAAGCCTATGAAGAAGGTACCAGGGGCATCTCATGGGGCCCCCTACTGACCCCGGGCCCTCGGGCAGTGCCCGAGTTTCCAAATGCTCAGTCCTCCCCTGCTTGTGATTGTTTTTTATGCTCTTACTATACTGTTACCTAGCAATCCTACATCTTTTTCTTTGACTAGCTTAAGTAATCAAATTATAATATATACCAGAGATGTAAAGATTAGAAGGAATTATTGATTTATAAATGTGAGGTTCAAATTGCAGTTGCCAGCAGTACAGTAGAAGCCCTTGTGCTCTAAAGCAATAAATCTGTAACTTGACAACGAATGAGGTTCAGGTTTGAACCCAAATCATTTTCAGTTCAATAAAGTAATGATTTAAAGCAGCTGTTGGCGTCCATGGCAAGCAATTACCAATAATACAATTCCTGGCCTTTGAGCTGTGGTCAGGTGGCTTAGAAAGACTATTTATGGGGATGATCATAGGTACCAGCCTCTCCCTATAAAAAAAAAAAAAACAAAAAAATAATCAGAGTTCCCATTGGCCTTTGGTCAGCATGTGTTGGAGTAGTTTGAAGGAAATCACAGACCGTATGCAGAAAGAACTGCGTTCTGGTGCTACTGCTGATTTCCATAAATAGTTGAATGCTGCTGACTGTGAAAAATCTCTATATTTACAGTGATTCACAGATGTGCACCACCAGGTTGAAAAAAATGTTTGTACAAAAATTTATACAAACCATTCCTATGAAAATTCTCAGTGCATTCAATGACTTGATGAACGTCATTCACATCTTTGTTTGCTTTTAACAGAAAATTTTGGAATGAATGGCCTTTCCTAAGTGAAAACCACACAGACTCTTAGAAATTCATTCAAGAAAACATTCCTATCCTACCACCGCATGCTGCTGGTGAATGACTTCATGCTTTTATTTATTTAGTTACTTTTACTTTGAGTTACATTTAAAAAAAAAGGGGTGGGGTGAGGGTTAGTGTTTAAAGACTGTGCATGTACTTATTAAAATATTTGGGGAGGTTTAGTAAAACAAATACATTCCAATGTTGATTGTTTTTAAGCTGGCTGTTGACAAAGCAGCCCAGTGAAAGTTTTGAAAAAGTATGCATGCGCTCACTACTACTTTGGGGGCTTTTTCAGTGAAATAAGCGCACTCTAATGTCAATCGTCTTGCTAGTGTGAGTCCTGTTAAAAAAAATAGCCAAGGTGTTCAAAGACTCCATGAACCCACTAAAATATGTTGGGTATGTTTAACAGTGCAATAAATACACTAATGCTGATTCTATATTAACGGTTTCAATACTAAACACTTTTTCTCCCTTCCTGCCCAGGCCAACTTTCATCTTTCAGGGCTGTCACACTTTGACAATTGTGTAATGCAACACTGTACCTAAATGATTTTTTTTTTCTTTTTTTCACACAAATAGAGCTTTTTTAGATGGTATTTAACCAATTCAATACCGGGCAATTTTTGTAGCAGGATTGTAAACACAGGAACTGATCAATTCAGCTTTTGGACTTGGTGTTGACAACAGCAATCTTTGAACGCAGGCAGCTCCAACGTTCCTTTTTAACCATTTCAATACCGGGCAATTTTACCCCTTTCTGCCCAGGCCAGTTTTCAGGTTTCAGCGCTCTCACACTTTGAATGACAATTGCGCGGTCATACAACATTGGACCCAAACTAAAATTTTATCATTTTCTTCACACAACTAGAGCTTTCTTTTGGTGGTATTTAATCACCGCTGGGGTTTTTATTTTTTGCTAAATTAACAAAAAAAGACCAAAAATTTTGAAAAAAACACGTTTTTCTTTGTTTCTGTTATAAAAGTTTGCAAATAAATAATTGTTCTTCATAAATTTAGGCCGAGATGTATTCTGCTACATGTCTTTGGTGAAAATAACCCAAATTAGGATGTATTTTTTAGTTTGTAGGAAAGTTATAGAGTTCACAAACTTTGGTATAGATCTGAATATTGATCAATCCTGAAGCATTGACAGCCAATCTAATTTCTTGAGGTCCAAGAATGTCAGAACAGTACAGATATCCCCCAAATGACCCCTTTTTGCAGAGTAGACAGTCCGACGTACTTCATAAGAGGCATGGCGAGTTTTTTGAAGTTGTATTTTTTTGTCATAATTTTTCGGAAAATGAAAAAATTAAAAAAATTAGTTTCACTATTTTTTTTTTTTACATATTGTCACCAGTGCAGTACAGCGTCATCATATAACTGTCATGGCGGTGATCAGGGACACTGACTGGTGACAGTATGAAAAAAAAATATATTTTTTTTTTATTTTTTATTAAATTTTGTTTTCTTTTTTTTTTTAAGATTTGTTTTTTCATCCTTCACTATGACCAAAGTAGTACAATGTTACCATAGTAACATTGTACTACATTGGGGAAGTGATCAGTATTTTTTTTTTTTTTACACAATTTGCTTATAGCAAAGAATTACTTTGCTATAAGCAAGCATTTACCTGAATGACATCGATTCATTCAGGTTTTTTTTTTTTTCTTTGTGCTTAGCTGTGATTTGGCCACAGCTAATCGCATAACATGTGCATGTGACCTGCTGTGACCATTCACAGCTAGACACTAGTATACAATGGATGGCATGAATGAAGCCATCCATTGTATACAACTGTCATGTGACCTGCTGTGATTGGTCGCAGCAGGTCACATGGTACCAGCAACGGGGGCCGATACTCAGATCTGTCATCAGCCGTGTCCGAGGTACACGGCCGGTGACAGATCGCGTCGCTGCGTGGCTCTGCAGGAGCGCAATCTGCGCATGTGCGGGAGGACATCATATGGAGTCCAACGGGGACACTGATGACATTTTGACGGCCGCCATTCGGCCATAGGGCGGGCGGCAAATGGTTAATCATTGCTGTTTTGTTGTTTTTGCTAGCTTTTGCAAATAGATAACCCAAATCAGTTTATATTATTTAGTCTGTAGGAAAGTTTTATACAGTCCACAAACTATGGTGTATATACAGGTGAAACTCGAAAAATTTGAATATCGTGCAAAAGTTCATTTATTTCAGTAATGCAACTTAAAAGGTGAAACTAATATATGAGATAGACTCATTACATGCAAAGCAAGATAGTTCAAGCCGTGATTTGTCATAATTGTGATGATTATGGCTTACAGCTCATGAAAACCCCAAATCCACAATCTCAGAAAATGAGAATATTGTGAAAAGGTGCAATATTCTCGGCTCAAAGTGTCCCACTCTAATCAGCTAATTAAGCCATAACATCTGCAAAGGGTTCCTGAGCCTTTAAATGGTCTTTCAGTCTGGTTCAATAGGAATCACATTCATGGGAAAGATTGCTGACCTGACAGTTGTGCAGAAAACCATCATTGACACCCTCCATAAGGAGGGAAAGCCTCAAAAGGTAATTGCAAAAGAAGTTGGATGTTTCCAAAGTGCTGTATCAAAGCACATTAATAGAAAGTTGTGTGGAAGAAAAAGGTGCACAAGCAGCAGGGATGACCGCAGCCTGGAGAGGATTGTCAGGAAAATGCCATTCAAAAGTGTTGGGGACTTTCACAAGTAGTGGACTGAGGCTGGAGTCAGTGCATCAAAAGCCACTACAGACAGACGGATCCTGGACATGGGCTTCAAATGTTGAATTCTTCTTGTCAAGCTGCTCCTGAACAACAAACAACGTCAGAAGCGTCTTACCTGGGCTAAAGAAAAACAGACCTGGTCTGTTGCTCAGTGGTCCAAAGTCCTCTTTTTTGATGAGAGCAACTTTTGTATCTCATTTGGAAACCAAGGACCCCGAGTATGGAGGAAGAATGGAGAGGCCCAAGAACCCGAGTATGGAGGAAGAATGGAGAGGCCCAAGGACCCCAAGTATGGAGGAAGAATGGAGAGGCACACACTGCAAGATGCTTGAAGTCCAGTGTGAAGTTTCTACAGTCTGTGTTGATTTGGGGAGCCATGTCATCTGCTGGTGTTGGTCCACTGTGCTTTATTAAGTCCAGGGTCAACGCAGCCGTCTACCAGGAGACTTTCGAGCACTTCATGCTTCCTTCCACAGACGAGCTTTATGGGGATGCTGACTTCATTTTCCAGCAGGACTTGGCACCTGCCCACACTGCCAAAAGCACCAAAACCTGGTTCAATGACCATGGGATTACTGTGCTTGATTGGCCAGCAAACTCGCCTGACCTGAACCCCATAGATAATCTATGGGGCATTGCCAAGAGAAAGATGAGAGACATGAGACCGAACAATGCAGAAGTGCTGAAGGCCGCTATTGAAGCATCCTGGTCTTCCATAACACCTCAGCAGTGACACAGGCTGATAGCTTCCATGCCATGCCGCATTGAGGTAGTAATTGCTGCAAAAGGGGCCCAAACCAAGTACTGAGTACATATGCATGCTTCTACTTTTCAGAGGTCCGATATTGTTCTATGTACAATCCTTGTTTTATTGATTGCATGTAATATTCTAATTTTCTGAGATTGTGGATTTGGGGTTTTCATGAGCTGTAAGCCATAATCATCACAATGATGACAAATCACGGCTTTAACTATCTTGCTTTGCATGTAATGAGTCTATCTCATATATTAGTTTCACCTTTTAAGTTGCATTACTGAAATAAATGAACTTTTGCACGATATTCTAATTTTTCGAGTTTCACCTGTATATGTGTATATATATACAGTATATATATATATACAGAGAGAGAAAGAGATAGCTCAGTACCTTAGAAAATATTGAATTTAATCGTTTAGCATAAACAGCCTGACAACTAGCATTTTCAAAGCAAAAGCTAAGCAATGGCACCCTCCACATTTCTGTCAATGTTAATTTCCTTTGTGGTTTTTGCATCCTGTGAAAAGAAATGTAATCTCTGTCTTTCTCATTTTCAGCCTCTGTGCCAAAATTGGATTGCAATTGTTCTACCATGAAGTCAAGATGCTTTTCATTTGCCACACCCAGTGAGAACAATTTTCCCTAGTCTTTTTCTTTTGCATTGTAATTAGCTTCCTTTTCCACTCAAAGATATAGATCACAGTGATGCTGCTTTGTGACTTAAAAAAAAAGTCAAGGAGAGTACTACCTTCATTGTAAAACATGTTCTCTAATGGTGTTTATCTAGAGACAAAGGGTGCAAAATATTTCCAAATTTGTCAACTAAAAGACTCTTTTCTTATTTTAAAGAAAAATTAGCAAACTTTGGGCTATTTGTTTAACTAAATGAACCCCCCACACTTCCAGCTGGAATGTTGACCTTCAATATGGAGCTGTCCACCACAGTACTTCTATTCCATCACAAGAAGTTTTCAGTCTTCAAGGATGAATGATGCTCAGTGTTACTCAGCCTAAAAGACTAGACATTACTGTGAAATCAGTGCTTCACGTGATTGCCTGATGAGTTGTTACCACTGAATGCTGCTTTCACTGTATAGTATATTGAAGAAGCCCTGTTGTCCACTGAGGGGGAAAATTGAGAGAAGGGGAACCAGCACGTCAGATGACTAACCAGAAAACAGTTTGAAAATGGTAAGTGTATTAAAATAAAAGCATAAAATACTCAGGGGAAATGGGGAAGGTCACTTGTTGGGGAGCCTGGAGTTGGATTTTAACACCTACAGCATTTGTTAAAAGATTTATGATATATAGCGATGTACACCTGCAAACACACACATACATAAATACATACACTGTGTGTGTGTCAGGGGCGGACTGACGATTTGGAAACTCGGCAGTGCCCAAGGGCTCGGGGTCAGTAGGGGGCCCCATGAGATGCCCCTGGTACCTTTTTCATAGGCTTTTTTTAGTTTGGGCAAGGACACAGGGGCCCTATGATCCCCTATTGCCCGGGGGCCCCATGAGTTGTCAGTCCACCCCTGGTGTGTATGTGTGTATATATATATATATATATATATATATATATAGGCTGATAAAGAAATAGAACTTCAAAAGCCATCAAGCTTAGTGAGAGCCGAGTGAAGGGATCCATCTTGCTTTTTCCTGAGGGGAGGCAGGCTGCATGTGGCAAGGAAACAGTCTGGACCTAGCAGAGGAGTGCTTGGGGTCAGTTCACAGCATGCTGAGTTATCTGCATCAGTCGTGGGAACATCCAAATTGAGAGATGTGGACCTAGAATACAGAAGCGCTCATCGTGAGGTGACCAGAGGAGCTGGTCATTTTCAGAACGATCATTTGGGTCTCTGTCACAGGATCTGGTGAGAGGGATTTTGCCCACTGGCAGATGACAGGAATGCTGCACGCATACAGAGACATTACACTTTGCCCATACTCACCAGACACTGGGTTGTGTAAATGGCCCTGCTAAACAGACACAGTATTTGCTTTGCTATACAAATACTGCCACAGGATTACAATTATACTTTACCATAGGAGTTTAAGTGCACCAACGAAAGTGTCTCGCTGAAGATCCCAACATTCATCCTGTTACCAAGAGACTGAAGTTACTGGTGCCATACGGGCACGCGCATGCGTATTCAGGCCTCTATATTGCATGGTGTGTGAAGGAATAGCTTTACCTTGGAAAGTAGCTATTAAGCATCAGTTGGGTACAGTGTTTGCCTACTGGGCTTGTGGTGTCAGGGGTTAGAAGGGAGAAGTCTGACACAACAGAGAGTCATTCTTCTGCTCTCCTCCTGCTTGGACATCATAGAGCCGAATTTATGTAGAGTTAAATCCACTTTGAGGGCGCCATTTAAGTGTTTGTCTCTGCTCTTGGGGTTATTCATGGTTGGAATTCTGTGAAAACAGCCTGAGTGTAAAAGTGAGTTATATTGCTTTCGGTCACAGTATTTGCTGTTCTCTTGATTCACCTGTTGTTAATGTTTATTACTTCCCATAGAGGTCTTACAGTAAAGCTGATCTCTGTGGTTTATTATAAAGTGTGTGCTTTTCATTGGTCCTTGCACTTACACTATTGCTAGGTGTGTCAGTTGGGGCTGAGACAGTTCTTGGGGTTGAGAGGCGGAGTGAACAAACTTAAGCAGCCCCTTCGGGGGTATCGCTACACACATATATATATATATACATGAGTACACCCCTTTTGAAAGCTAAGATTTTAATCAGTATCTCAGTGAACACAAGAACAATTTCCAAAATTTTGACATGACTGAGTTGTATACAACATTTGTTTAGCTCATTACATGAAAGTAAGGTTAATAATATAACTTAAATTACAAAAATCTTCAGTTTTTCTTAAATTAAATGAATACATCCCACAGCAAAAACTACTACATCTAGTATTTTGTAGGACCTCCATGATTTGTAAGGACAGCATCAAGTCTTCTAGGCATGGAATAAACAAGTTGTCGATGTATTGCATCTTCTTCCATTCTTCAAGAACGGCTTCTTTTAGAGCCTGGATGCTGGATGGAGAGTGATGCTCAGAATTCCCCATAGGTGTTCGATTGAGTTCAGATCAGGAGACATACTTGGCCACTGAATCAATTTCACCCTGTTCTTCAGAAATGCAACAGTGGCCTTAGATGTGTGTTTTGGATCATTGTCATGTTGGAAAAGTGCACGACAACCAAGGGTACAGAGTGATGGTTGCATCTTCTCTTTCAATATATAGCAGTACATCTGTGAATTCATAATACCATCAATGAAATTCAGCTTCCCGACACCAACAGCACTCATGCAGCCCAACAGAAGGAAACTGCCACCACCATGTTTCACTGTGGGCACCATGCATTTTTCTTTGTACTCTTCACTGATGCGATGGCATACAGCTCTGAAGCCATCATTTCCAAAAACATTTATCTTGGTCTCATAACTCCAGCATACAGAGTCCCAGTAGTCATCTTCTTTTTCAGCATGGGCCCTGGCAAATTCTAGATGGGCTTTTTTGTGCATGGGCTTTACGAGAGGCTTCCTTTGTGCACGACATCCATGCATGCCATTCCTCTGAAGTGTACGCCATATTGTGTCATGGGAAACAATAACCCCAGTTTGGCTTTCTACTTCTTTAGTTAACCATTAGCCGCCCGGCCAATGGCCGTTTGGCGGCTTCAAAACTGTCCCTGCATTCCGGGTGCACGCCATTTGGCGTGCTCCCGCACATGCGCCGTTTGCGCTAATGCAGAGCGGTGCAGCAGTGCGATCTGTCACCGGCCGTGCACCTCGGACATGGCTGATGACAGATCCGAGTACCGGCTCCCGTTGCTGGTACCATGTGACCTGCTGTGACCAATCACAGCAGGTCACATGACAGTTGTATACAATGGATGGCTTCATTCATGCCATCCATTGTATACTAGTGCCTAGCTGTGAATGGTCACAGCTAATCACATGCACATGTCATGTGATTAGCTGTGACCAAATCACAGCTAAGCACAAAAAAAAAAAAAAAGCTGAATGAATCGATTTCATTCAGGTAAATGCTTGCTATAAGCAAATTGTGTAAAAAAAAAAATACTGATCACTTCCCCAAAGTAGTACAATGTTACTATGGTAACATTGTACTACTTTGGTCATAGTAAAATATGAAAAAAAAATCTTAAAAAAAATGTAATAAAAAATTAAATATAATAAAAAAAAATATTTTTTTTTTTTCATACTGTCACCAGTCAGTGTCCCTGTTCACCGCCATGCCAGTTATATGATGACGCTGTACTGCACTGGTGACAGTATGTAAAAAAAAAAATAGTGAAAATAATTTTTTAAATTTGTTCATTTTCCGAAAAATTATGACAAAAAAATACAACTTCAAAAAACTCGCCATGCCTCTTATGAAGTACGTCGGACTGTCTACTCTGCAAAAAGGGGTCATTTGGGGGATATCTGTACTGTTCTGACATTCTTGGACCTCAAGAAATTAGATTGGCTGTCAGTACTTTAGGATTGATCAATATTCAGATCTATACCATAGTTTGTGAACTCTATAACTTTCCTACAAACTAAAAAATACATCCTAATTTGGGTTATTTTCACCAAAGACATGTAGCAGAATACATCTCGGCCTAAATTTATGAAGAACAATTATTTATTTGTAAACTTTTATAACAGAAACAAAAAAAAACGTGTTTTTTTTCCAAAATTTTGGTCTTTTTTTGTTAATTTAGCAAAAAATAAAAACCCCAGCGGTGATTAAATACCACCAAAAGAAAGCTCTAGTTGTGTGAAGAAAATGATAAAATTTTAGTTTGGGTACAGTGTTGTATGACCGCGCAATTGTCATTCAAAGTGTGAGAGCGCTGAAACCTGAAAAATGGCCTGGGCAGGAAGGGGGAAAATTGCACGGTATTGAAACGGTTAACTGAAGTGAACTTGCATGGCAATTTTCTCCAACCTTTCTCATCAGAAGATGCTCCATAAATATCACTCAAAAATATATAGTGCAAAATTCATATAGTGCAATACAGTGAACACTGTGAAAATGAAGTGCTAGTGTATCACTCTGTGAATACAGCATACTCCGTGACCACAATTTATGGGGAAAGGGATGATATCATTTTATGAATGATTTATTAGGATAATGCATTATTGTGAGTTTTTTTTTTTTTTTTTAGGTACTGTCTGTCCTTTGAAAGCCAGTGGAGAGGCTCAGCACTTAAGGATTTGATAAGTTGGACTTTGGACAATTATTTTTGATGAAGTGACTTGAATTTTTGAGGAATTTTTTTATATATTTTGCAGACTGGACTTTATGTTTTGGAATCTGACACTTTGTGATTATTTTAGATTTAGGGTTATGGTATGAGGATATACATATTAGGTGTTTATGTGATGTATTCATTTTTGGAACATGAATGAATTTGTTAAGAAAAATACTTTTTTGTGTGTGCAAATTAACAAATCCTGTTTGCAATCAACGGCCCACATTAGTCGGAGTAGTTTGTAGTATAGTGTCCCATAGAAACTGTTGATTTTGAAAGGAAAGTTAAGGTTTTCTGACAAATCTGTTAGGGTGCACTCATTTATGCTGAGCACTATGTGTATATATATATATATATATATATATATATATATATATTTATTTATAAAGAGGGAGATGGAGGTGGGGAGTTATTTAATCCAGTTTTATCAGTTAAAAGAATGAAAGTCATCTGCTGATTGGAGAATCTTGTGTGAATGGCCAAACAAATGGGTGCTTACCCGAATGAACATTCAGCTGCAGTGTGAAAGGAAACCTTTAGCAGTGGAATTATTACTACTGCTAAATATGTCTGCCTCCTCCTGGTTGTTAGAGAGCCAGTACCCACTGCACCATAACAAGCAGTGACTCATCCCTGTCTGGCACATTCATATGTCAGCCAGATCTTCATATTCGCACAGGATTCTCCATAGACTGTGCATAGTACAGAAGTCTCCCTCATATTATGTCCCCTACTGGTCGAATGTTCTAAGTTATTTTCTCTATTGATGACTGTTAACTCTGAGTCGAATGTTTTCATTTTTTTGGCTATTTTTCTATTAGGACTGAATGAAATAAAATCATCCATTGAAATGTAACGAGAAAACCATTGCGCACATTTTTGATAAATAGTTATATTATTAGTTAAGTTGAAAAAAGAGATAAGTCCATCCAGTTCAAAAAATAACCAAATAGACCCTATACTGAAACTAAACTACCGAATCAACTACTGAACTAAATTACCAACTCAAACTCAATCCCCACCCTCAAGAAAATCCTCTACTCACATCGCTTTTTCAAGCAAATTTCACTTAAGCAAATCAATGCATGAAATTGAGAGTTTCACTTAGTTTTCAAACTGCGTACCTTACACAACAAAATCAGTAGGGCACAAATCAATTTGCCCAATGCTAGTTGTTACTTTTGCAGAAAAAGTTTTTTTGAAGACTATAACATATGTCTCTAAAAATGAAAGTTGTGTACATTTATCACTGCTAGAGAAATGTCGTCATAACACAAAGGTGGAGATCAGTAGAAAGTGTAAAATGTTTAGGTTCACCCTTCTAACCATCGCTGGTAAAATACAGGACAAGACCAGGGGCGGACTGACCATTTGGAAACTCAGGCACTGTCTGAGGGCCCGGGGTCAGTAGGGGTCCCCATGAGATGCCCCTAGTACCTTTTTCATAGGCTTTTTTGAGTTTGGGCAAGGACACAGGGGCCCCATGATCCCCTATTGCCCGGGGGCCCCAGGAGTTGTCAGTCCACCCCTGGGCAAGACAGTTTTAAAGCTCATTTATGAGCAAACATTTCTTGAAATAGTAAGAAAGGCTCTGAAATTGCTATATTTAAAAGTGTACATTGGCCCCCAGGGCTCCTTGGCACTCAGCTCATTACAGTAATCTACAGTTAGGAAATATGCTTTGGAAGATCACTGGCGTTTAATTATACATGCACCAAGATGCCATGATAAACTTTTAATTGGTCCTTAGCATGCCTTTATCTGTTAACTGACGGGAATACTTTTATTTATTAAGAGTCAGTCCACTCAAAGTTTTTAGCTTATGATAGAAAGCTAAACCTCCTGATGGTTTCTCTTTTCTTTTTTTGAAGACTGTACTAGTAAGATCTCCTTGCTTCATTTCTGGGGTTACACACACGTTGAGGCCTTTATTAACCATTTGAATACCGGGCAATTTTACACCTTCCTGCCCAGGCCATTTTTCAGGTTTCAGCGCTCTCACACTTTGGGTACAATGTTGTATGACCGTGCAATTGTCATTCAAACTAAAATTTTATCATTTTCTTCACACAACTAGAGCTTTTTTATGGTGGTATTTAATCACTGCTGGGGTTTTTATTTTTTGCTAAATTATCAAAAAAAGACCGAAAATTTTGAAAAAAAACACGTTTTTCTGTGTTTCTGTTATAAAAGTTTGCAAATAAATAATTGTTCTTCATAAATTTAGGCCAAGATGTATTCTGCTACATGTCTTTGGTGAAAATAACCCAAATTAGGATGTATTATTTAGTTTGTAGGAAAGTTATAGAGTTCACAAACTATGGTATAGATCTGAATATTGATCAATCCTGAAGTACTGACGGCCAATCTAATTTCTTGAGGTCCAAGAATGTCAGAACAGTACAGATATCCCCCAAATGACCCCTTTTTGCAGAGTAGACAGTCCGACGTACTTCATAAGAGGAATGGAGAGTTTTTTAAGTTGTATTTTTTTTGTCATAATTTTTCGGAAAATGAAAAAATGCAAAAAATTATTTTCACTCTTTTGTTTTTACATACTGTCACCAGTGCAGTACAGCATCATCATATAACTGGCATGGTGGTGAACAGGGACACTGACTGGTGACAGTGTGAAAAAAAAATATATTTTTTTAAATTTGTTTTATTATTTTTAATTTTTTATTACATTTTTTTTCTTTTTTTTTAAGATTTTTTTTCATATTTCACTATGTTCAAAGTGGTACAATGTTACCATAGCAACATTGTACTACTTTGGGGAAGTGATCAGTATTTTTAATTTTTTTTTACACAATTTGCTTATAGCAAAGAATTACTTTGCTATAAGTAAGCATTTACCTGAATGACATTGATTCATTCAGGGTTTTTTTCTTTTTTTCTTTTTTTTTTTGTGCTTGGCTGTGATTTGGCTACAGCTAATCACATGACATGTGTATGTGATTAGCTGTGACCATTCACAGCTAGGCACTAGTATACAATGGATGGCATGAATGAAGCCATCCATTGTATACAACTGTCATGTGACCTGCTGTGATTGGTCACAGCAGGTCACGTGGTACCGGCAACGGGGCCGATGCTCAGATCTGTCATCGGCCGTGTCCGAGGTACACGGCTGGTGACAGATCGCGCCGCTGCGCAGCTCTGCAAGCGCGAAAAGTGCGCATGTGCGGGAGGACGCCATTTGTCGTCCAACCTGGAAATCCAGTACATTTTGCTGGCCGCCTTTTGGCTATTGGCCGGGCGTGTATTGGTTAAGGAGTAATCACTCTCCCTGTTTGCCCAACCAGATAGACAGTAATATGTAGGGGCGGACTGACCATTTGGAAACTTGTGCACTGCCCGGGGGCCCAGGGTCAGTAGGGGGCCCCATGAGATGCCCCTGGTACCTTTTTCATAGGCTTTTTTGAGTTTGGGCAAGGACACAGGGGCCCCGGGAGCCCCATGAGTTGTCAGTCCGCCCCTGGTAATATGTCACCTGACTCACAGCTGATTCTTCTTCATATGACCCATATTTGCACTAAACGTAACCATTCACAATTCTGATTGTACAATTTCAAGATCTACTATGAACTATGTAGTGCAAAAGCCTGCCTGATTTGATTCCAATGCATATTTGATATGTCTAAAGGAGATTGTACAATCAGATTGTATAGTGTATGGTCAGCTTAAGCACTGAAACACACTTTCCATTGTAGTTCATTGCAGTAACACAAACATTACCACATCACCTGTTCACACAATATACAGTATAACTTAGCACATTGCAGTGCCATTCTTTTGAGGAAAAGCAGTTCCAATTTTCATTTGTTGCAGGGCACCACAAAGCACCTCGTAATCAGGGGCGGACTGACCATTTTGAAACTCGGGCACTGCCTGAGGGCCCAGGGTCAGTAGGGGGCCCCATGAGATGCCCCTGGTACCTTTTTCAAAGGCTTTTTTGAGTTTGGGCAAGGACACAGGGGCCCCATGATCTCCTATTGCCCGAGGGCCCCATGAGTTCTCAGTCCGCCCCTGCTCGTAATGTGTTGTGTTGCCCTGCATTGCATTGCTGTGTCTGTTTTTTGGATGTTTTCTTGGTGGCCAGCCCCTTCATTTTAATAGACTGCCTTAACACATTGCTAATGAGCTATAAAATGCATTTTATTGCAAAATATCAGTAGAATTAATGAGCCCTAATATCATGGCACTGAAAATCAGCCAGTCTGCCCTCAAAATAATGTTTTTTAAATATAAATAAAGCATGTCTGATGAAAGAGATTAAGAAAGTAACTGTCAGTTATTCTACTCCATAAGGGTGGGATTGCTAGCCTTCAGGGACTTGTTGTCTATTTGGGCATACTAAAACCTAAGGGAACCCTAAAAGGAAAAAAATGTATGTGATATTAAAGTGGAATTGAACACAGGTAGGGCTTTTTTTGGCTGAAGAGACCCTATTGGTCTCTTCTGTCATAATGCTTCTCCCTGCCTGCCAGCAGTACATTTTCAGTATACCATCTGTTTCATAATGATGTGACTGCCATGCACATATTTAGGAGTGATGGTATCTCAGCTTAGACATTCAAGCAGCCAAACAGACTGAACCCCAAAGAAAGACCTGGAGAAGATGGCAGTGTCAGTGACAGAGGAGATTGCTGACCGTGAACCCTTGGAGGCAGGGGTGTATTTACCACAAGGCAAGCAAGGCATTTGCCTAGGGTGGCATTTTTCAGGGGGGTAGCACCTCCCCCAGAAGAAGGGACACGCTTGCCATGGGAACCAGGTGGGATCCGAGAGAGGCTGCGGGTTGCTTGATGGTGTGCGTAGAGCCTGACTCTCATTCCCGGGGATGTCCGGAGCTGCAAAGATGGGTGTCTTTCTTTATATCGCGGGGGGGGGGGTAATGGAAGGCTCTCACAGGTGGGGGGCAGGGGTGTTGTTGGTCAATGTCAGGCTCTCTCTGCGGAGGGGGAAGGGGGGATGGTGTTGGTCGGTGTCCATGGGGGCAGATGATTTTTGTGTTGCCTAGGGCAGCACAAAACCTAAATACATCAATGTCTGGAGGGCATTGTTTTTCAGGTAAGTGTGCCGTTATTGGGTATACTAACACATTATTGCATAAAGCTCCTAAGACCATGTTTAATAAATAAATAACAGTTTTTATCCAGTTGCCAACCATCTGCAGTAGATATATTTAGATGGGCGAAAGCTACATGCTAAGTGACATACCTGTACATCACTTAGCACATGCGCACTTGCATGCCCCCGGTTGCCAGAACCTGGCCCCTTTTGATCAGATAGGGATCATAATGTCAACAAAGCTGTTATAAATGATTTCCATTCATGTGTTTCAACTGTGTTTCTTATAGTGAGCTGTGATTGGCCCACAGCTATAACATGGTAGATGGGCCTATCACAGCACCTTGTACCATGTGGTAGCTGTAGGCCAATCACAGGTAACAATAGTAAAATCACAGCTGTCATGAATGTAACACATTCATGACAGTTCAAAACATTTCTGTTACTGTGAACTTCACTGTAACAGCAAATCAAAATGTAAAAAAAAGAAAATGTCTGATCCCCCCCCCCCTCCTCCAAGTAGTACAGTGTTACCATGGTGACACTGAACTACTCTGATAAAAGTATGAAAAAAAATAGAAACAAAAAGTTCAAAATTTTGAATAAAAATGATTTAAAGATTTTTTTTACTGTCATCAGTTAGTGTCCCTATTCACCACCACACCAATCATATGATGACACTGCCCTGCACTGGTGACAGCGTGTAAAAAAGTTTATTGAATTTCTCCATTTTCCAAAAAATTGTGACAAAAAAAATTACAACTTTAAAAAAACGTGCCATACCACTTACTAAATAGCTCAGGCTGTCTACTTTCCAAAAGGGGGTCACTTGGGTGGTACTTATACTGTCCTGACGTTTTATGCTTTTCATTGGATATGTTTTATAACAGAAAATAGAAAATATTGTTTTTTTTTTCAAAATTGACGATTGATTTTTCAATTATATAATAAAAAATGAAAACACCAGTGGTGCTCAAATACCACCAAAAGAAATCTCTATTTGTGTGAAAAAATTATATAAATTTTATTTGCATACAGTGTGGCATGACTGCACAGTTGCCAGTTAAATTAGCACTATAGAAAAAAATGGCCTGGTCATGAAGGGGATAAAAGAAGTGGTTTGCTTCTTGATACCCTACTGTCAGGAATAGATTCACCAATGGTGGTGGGACTCACCTGCCTTGTGGGCTGCAGTACCAGGGCTGGCCAGCGGGTGCTCTCAGAAGGCATAAGCTCACTCCTGCAGTCAGCCAACACCTGGGGCTGATTGCAGGAGGTGTATTTAAAGAATGACCAGGCCTGTGATCAGTGCCTTGGTGTATGTTTCCCATGAGCCCCTGTACCTGGTATCCTGTGTTCCTGCCTATCTGCCTAGTTTCTGACCCTGCTTTGATCCTGACCTCTGCTGACCGTCTCCTGTTGAACCCCTGGCTTGCCTGACCATCCTTCTGCCTGATCCTCTGTAGCGCGCTGCCCGTAAGTTACTGAACCCGGCTTGTGACCCTGACTATTCTCAGCCTGCTCCTCTGGTACCTCGCTGCTCGCATGTTGCTGACCTGGCCTACCTGACTACACCTGACACTACCCAGACAATCCATCCATCCCGCATGGATCGGTCCCTGTTACCAGGTCTGCCAGCCTCTTCACGTCAGGCTTTCCCCCAGTACATACCCTCGGCGGACCCATCTGCCACAGTTGGGTGCACTCAGGGGCCGCGACCTGGTTTCAGTCCTGCGCCAAGTCCATCCCCACCATCAGGGGCTCTGGTGAAAAGGCAGACTGGGGCTTAGACTCCGCGCCCTGGGGAATCCTGTTCTGTGGGTACTAGCGATCCCGCCGGGCGGTGCCTGTCAGTACCTTACGGCCTGCCTGACCATTCCACCTCTCCAGCTCTGACTTTGCCTGTGTTCCCACACATTTCTGGTCATATCCGGATCCCTAACACCTACTATCAAGGGCAAACTGACAACTCATGGGGCCCCCAGGCAATAGGGGATCATGGGGCCCCTGTGTCCTTGCCCAAACTCAATAAAGCCTATGAAAAAGGTACCAGGGGCATCTCATGGGGCCCCCTACTGACCCCGGGCCCGCAGGCAGTGCCCGAGTTTCTAAATGGTCAGTCCGCCTCTGCCTACTATATGTAATAGTCACAGAGACCTCATATGGTCCTAATAAGTCTCTCAAAGTAGACTCAAAAAATAAGGTACAATTGTAACTACATACTCTACTGTGTGTGGTTTATATTGTGTTCTGTCTATGCTGTAACCATATCTGGGAAAGAAAACAGGAGCTGGCTTACAACATCAGTCTTACCTATTAGTAAAATATCTGTTTTAAGGTACAGCAAAGTTTAAATGAGTTAGTTAAATAAGTGAAACATTTAAAACCAAGGTATTAACTAAAAAGCCAGCATCTTTCACTAGTGATTGAGAAGGGGGCAGATTTACTCAGCATTTAATTATTAAAAGATTAAAGAACACACATGGATTTTTTGGCTTTGAAACCTACAAAGCCCTGGAATGACTTGAGCACAATCACAAAGCAAAAATGCACATCACAGCTGTATAAACAGGACAGAACAGTTGTTAAAATAGGCATCACCTATAAAAATATGCAGTTGATAACCAGTGATGTAACTACGGAAAGACATCTTAGAAGAACCTATAAATAGCTTACAGTCGAAAAAGTGTGGAGATCAGATTGTGCCGTAACCATGCAGCCAGTCATCAACTTTCGAGCAGCCTGAGCCAGCACTGCAAATCTGCTATCTGGCAAATGACAAAGCTATACATTTAAAAAGTTAAATTTTTTTGTTAAATGTAACATAATATACAGTTGCAAGAAAAAGTATGTGAACCCCTTGGGATTACATGGAGTTTTGCATGAATATGGGCATAAAATGTGCTCTGAACGTCATCTAAGTCACAATAGAAGAACACAGTCTGCTGAACATAATACTACACAAACATTAGATGTTGCCATGGTTTAATTGCACATAACATGTAAACATTCACAGTGCAGGCAGGAAAAAGTATGTGAACCTTTGGACTTAATAACCGGTTGACCCTCCTTTGGCAGCAATAACCTCAACCAAACGTTTCCTGTAGTTGCAGATCAGACCTGCACAATGATCTGGAGTCATTTTGGACCACTCCTCTTCACAAAACTGTTTCAGTGTAGGAATATTCTTGGGATGTCTGGTGTGAATCGCTCTCTTAAGGTCATGCCACAGCATTTCAATCGGGTTGAGGTCAGGACTCTGACTGGGCCACTCCAGAAGGCGTATTCTGTGCTGTTGCAGCCATTGTTTTGTTGAATTACTTGTATGCTTTGGGTCACTGTCCTGTTGCATCACCCATCCTCTGTGAAGCTTCAGTTGGCGGACAGATGGTCGTACATTTCCTGCAAAATGTCTTGATAAACTCTGGAATTCATTTTCCCATCAATGACAACAATCCGTCCAGGCCCTGAGGCAGCAAAGCAGCCCCAAACCATGATGCTCCCTCCGCCATGTTTTACAGTGGGGATGAGGTTTTGATGTTGGTGTGCTGTGCCTTTTTTTCTCCACACATAGTGTTGTGTGTCTTTTGCAAACTTCAAACGTGCTGCAATATTCTTTTGGACAGCAATGGCTTCCTCTGTGGTGTCCTCCCATGTACTCCATTCTTGTTTAATGTTTTCCTTATTGTAGATGTGTCAACAAAAATGTTAGCATGTGCCTGAGATTTCTGTAGGTCTTTAGCTGACACTCTGGGATTCTTCTTTACCTCATGCAGCATTCTGCGCTGTGCTCTTGCAGTCATTTTTACAGGACGACCACGCCTAGGGAGAGTAGCAACAGTGCTAAACTTTCTCCATCTGTAGACAGTCTGTCTTACCGTGGACACATGAACATCAAGGCTTTTGGAGATACTTTTGTAACCCTTTCCAGCTTCATGCAAGTCAACAATTCTTGATGGTAGGTCTTCTGAGAGCTCTTTTCTGCGAGGCATGGTTCACATCAGACAGTGCTTCTTGAAACCAGTAAACCCAAAACAGGTGTGTGTTTTTTAAGGGCAGGACAGCTGTCAGCAACACATCCAATATCATCACACTGATTGGAGTCAAGGTTGGCTCACTCCTGGCTCCAATTAGCTCTGGGAGAAGTCATTAAGCTAGGGCCTCACATACTTTTTCTTACCTGCACTGTGAATGTTTACATGTTATGTGCAATTAAACCATGGCAACATCTAATGTTTGTGTAGTATTATGTTCAGCAGACTCTGTTCTTCTATTGTTGTGACTTAGATGATGTTCAGAGCACATTTTATGCCCAATTCATGCAAAACTCCACGTAATCCCAAGGGGTTCACATACTTTTTCTTGCAACTGTATACAGTACAGGAAAAAAGGAGCTGCCACACTGGAGGGATCACTAATATTTGTGTTTTTTGTGTAGGACACCCACGAGTGTAGTAGTGACAACCCCTGCCCTAGGACTGGCGTAAGGTGGCTTCCTTTTCCTACATTGAGTCTGTGAGTGAGGATAGCTTGGTCTACCTCCAGCACCTGGGGTTTGAGTGGTGATGGGGAGGAGTAACTTGGAATGGAGGATTCTGTGTCTAAATGATATCTACAATAATTACAATTTTATATACATATCCAATCATGAATCCTCCTCTATATAGTATTAAGTGTCAGCTTTGCGTCAATCCTGCCTCCAGCCCTGAATTTGGTTAATCAGAGCTTGTCCTACCAGTGAGGTCCCACCCACTCCAGTACACAGAGCTATCATACCTGTAAGAGAAGAGCATTCTACAATGGAGGCTCCTTGCACCTGTACTTTACGCCCTCGTGGCTCCCCTCTCTTTGCTCTCCTCTCTGGTGTTGGCCTCTCCCCATACATTCTCCTTAGCAATGTTTAAGATTATTCCTGCATGTCTGTATTTTTCTCCTTTTTGTTGGCATGCAGTGTCTTTACTGGAGTACACAGATACTCCATGACTAGGATATGGAGGCTGTCAAACATCTTGGAGCGGACAGCCATAAAAGGGTGCGCACATACAATCAGAGATAGTGGACATAGTGGAATGCTATACACTCAAGCCAATAGGGAAGTTCTGCAAATACCCTTCAACTACATACAATGCTGCAAAAATTGTCACCAAAAATGGGGTTAAACCAGGTGGTGAGGAGGCATCACATTGCTTCCTCACTACCTGTCAGTAGCATCTGAAACTCGTTCCGAAAGTGGATCAGTCAACCAAGAGAAGGGAGATTTAGACATCAGTCATCGGAGGAAAGGAGTCTACAGTAAATCTATCCGAAACCCTCCTATCCATCTTAGCTTCTGTTTGATCTCGACTTCCCATGGTACTGCACATGTGATCAGATATGACACCAGCCATGTGATGGCTTGACATTTCAGTTGAGAGCACAAATAACTGTGACAATTATCATTCACAGCATGCCTTTAATGTAACAGTTTTTGGGAAACAGTAAAATCAATTCGTTTAATTCTGCAGTAAGGATTATATGAAGAGTATGACAAGCAGCATGGCAGAGTTACTATTCCAGCCCTTAAAATAACAATGATCTTGTTGCATGAAATGTATTGATATATGCTTCGGGGTCTAGCGAAATATGGCGGTTTATTTAGCGTACAAGCATGATGTGCTCATCACCACACTCAGAGATCGAGATATTTTTGCAAAAATGGCAGATGCCTGTACTAGCACAAATAATTAGCTAGCACAAGGCTATAAAAACATAATTTCCAGTTGGCAGACAAACAGTGGGATTCTATTTCAGTGAGCATATGATTCTTGTGTGCAAGAGAGCATGCTAATATCAGAAGATCAGTATCTTGGTTTCTTAAAGTACAATCATTTGCATGGAGTAAGAGTCTATTGGTGGAACACTCTAACAACAGTGCAGCATTATTCTCTCATATGTATGAACCAAAAGAAAACTACTTTACAACATGCAGCATTTAGATTTCCTCAATTTGAAATGGGTGGCACGTGTCAGGCATGGATTGCATGTTCTGAGAATTTATTTTGGGGCCGGGATACATGATAAGGCTGCAGCATGTATATGTGGGATCTACAGGTGAAACGCAGAAAATTAGAATATAGTGCAAAAGTTCATTTATTTCAGTAATGCAACTTAAAAGGTGAAATTAATTTATGAGATAGACTCATTATATGCAAAGCAAGATAGTTCAAGCCGTGATTTGTCATCATTGTGATGATTATGGCTTACAGCTCATGAAAACCCCAAATCCACAATCTCAGAAAATGAGAATATTGTGAAAAGGTGCAATATTCTCGGCTCAAAGTGTCCCACTCTAATCAGCTAATTAAGCCATAACACCTGCAAAGGGTTCCTGAGCCTTTAAATGGTCTCTCAGTCTGGTTCAGTAGGAATCACAATCATGGGAAAGACTGCTGACCTGACACCATCATTGACACCCTCCATAAGGAGGGAAAGCCTCAAAAGGTAATTGCAAAAGAAGTTGGATGTTCCCAAAGTGCTGTATCAAACCACATTAATAGAAAGATATGTGGAAGGGCAAAGTGTGGAAGAAAAAGGTGCACAAGCAGCAGGGATGACTGCAGCCTGGAGAGGATTGTCAGGAAAAGGCCATTCAAAAGTGTTGGGGACTTTCACAAGGAGTGGACTGAGGCTGGAGTCAGTGCATCAAGAGCCACCACACACAGACAGATCCTGGACATGGGCTTCAAATGTCATATTCCTCTTGTCACGCCGCTCCTGAACAACCAACAACATCAGAAGCATCTTACCTGGGCTAAAGAAAAACAGACCTGGTCTGTTGCTCAGTGGTCCAAAGTCCTCTTTTCTGATGAGAGCAACTTTAGCATCTCATTTGGAAACCAAGGACCCCGAGTATTGAGGAAGAATGGAGAGGCATACACTGCAAGATGCTTGAAGTCCAGTGTGAAATTTCCACAGTCTGTGTTGATTTGGGGAGCCATGTCATCTGCTGGTGTTAGTCCACTGTGCTTCATTAAGTCCAGGGTCAATGGAGCCGTCTACCAGGAGATTTTGGAGCACTTCATGCTTCCTTCCGCAGATGAGCTTTATGGAGATGCTGACTTCATTTTTCAGCAGGACTTGGCACCTGCCCACACTGCCAAAAGCATCAAAACCTGGTTCAATGACCATGGGTTTACTGTGCTTGATTGGCCAGCAAACTTGCCTGACCTGAACCCCATAGATAATCTATGGGGCATTGCCAAGAGAAAGATGAGAGGCATGAGACCAAACAATGCTGATGAGCTGAAGGCCGCTATTGAAGCATCCTGGTCTTCCATAACACCTCAGCAGTGCCACAGGCTGATAGCTTCCATGCCACGCTGCATTGAGGCAGTAATTGCTGCAAAAGGGGCCCAAACCAAGTACTGAGTACATATGCATGCTTATACTTTTCAGAGGTCCGATATTGTTCTATGTACAATCCTTGTTTTATTGATTGCATGTAATATTCTAATTTTCTGAGATTGTGGATTTGGGGTTTTCATGAGCTGTAAGCCATAATCGTCACAGTGATGACAAATCACGGCTTGAACTATCTTGCTTTGCATGTAATGAGTCTATCTCATATATTAGTTTCACTTTTTAAATTGCATTACTGAAATAAATGAACTTTTGCATGATATTCTAATTTTTCAAGTTTCACCTCTACTAGCAAATGCATTCTGCCATGGGATATGCACTCCAGCTCCAGATACACCTGAAGGAAAAAAAAAAAAATAGGTAAATGGCTACATGACCAGGGGGACAGGGGATACAAGGTAAGACAGAGTTAAAACATATATTCTTTAAAAGGGCAGCCACTTACTATTATTGGCCAGTTCACGGAGAGTAGATGGAGCTGCTGTGGGTATACGGGGAAGAGATCCAAAGATCAAATCCCTCGGAGCAACAGACATGAAGGAATCTTCCCGCCCTGCATTTGATCAGTTCATTTGGCCTTAGGGCCTTAGGGTTTTTGGCGGTTGGGGTCTTTGGATGCATTAACATTTTCAGAACAGTTCATAGTAGTGACCCAGCTAAGGTATGGTGTCCTCTATTGGATCCCAGTTAATGGGGTATTATCTGGGAAGTGGTAACAAGTAGGTATTTGCAGAGAAGGGGTTTGTCCCCGAGCTGGTGTTTTGCAGCTGGAGATCGTTAAGTATTAGCACAGATACACAACCTGATGTTGGTTTCTAGGTGCTTCCCAAGACTGTCAACCTGTTTGTTATGGTCACTGGATTATGAGTATTGTTTCTGTTTTAAGAAATATTATCTTTGGTTATTTGTTAATAAATGGCCAAGCTGCCTGAAATTTTCTCCAGATTGTGTCCTTAGTCATTTATTCTAAGAATAAGTTGGGTGAGGGGTAATCTACGGTGACCAGTTTAAATGATTTGGAGACATGTGGGGTACCCTAGTCATGATCCTAGAGGCAAAGAGGGGGCCTAGGCAGCATAGGGTATGGTGCACAGGGAGGGGTGATGGTTGTGCAGTTACTGGAACCAATCCCCTGTATGGCTCACTCTGCAGCAGCTGAAAACCAATGGGAAAGAGAGGAGAAAAAGCCAGCTTTCAGCTGCTGCAGAGAGAGTTATACAAGAGATCGGTTCCTTCGCTGTGTCGATCACCCTCATTGCCCATATCCAATTCAATCAGCTGCCTTGGCCCCATACAAAAATAAATGGCCAAGCTGCCTGAAATTTTCTCCAGATTGTGTCCTTAGTCATTCATTCTAAGAATAAGTTGGGTGAGGGATTATCTATGGTAACCAGTTTAAATGATTTGGAGACATATGGGGTACCCTAGTCATGATCCTACACCAGCTAAGCTGTGACATGCCTAAAATCAGAGCTGCTGTTAGAAACCACAGGGCCCCATACAGCAAACCTGACAGCCCTCCAAAGTAAACATAGTTTACTATGCTTTAGTTGTGAATGAACACAGTGAATGATCAGTACTGATCACTCATTGTGTTCATTCAGAAAAGGAATGGTCTGGTAAATGTGGCATATTTATTGGATCCTTCCCCTACTCTTTATTTTGAAGGATCCTATTGTGCTTGCAGCTGCTGGTTGAAAGGAAAGGAGGGAAGCCAGCAGCACTGTGGAGGGGGGGGGGGGGGGTAAAGAGGGGGCCCAGGCAGCATAGGGAAATGTATGGTGCACAGGGAGGGGTGATGGTTGTGCAGTTACTGGAACCAATCCCCTGTATGGCCCACTCTGCAGCGGCTGAAAACCAACAGGAAGAAGAGGAGAATAAGCCAGCTTTCAGCTGCTGCAGAGAGAGCCATACAAGAGATCGGTTCCTGTAATTGCCCCCCCCTCGCTGTGTCGATCACCCTCATTGCCCATATCCAATTCACTCAGCTGCCTGGGCCCCCTTGCTGGCCCGGGCCCCATACAGAAGGACTGGTGGTACTCCCTTTTCCATGGCCCTGCCTAAAATAAAAGTGTGATTTTTCTCTAGGCGATATTTGCAATTTGAAATGCACACACGGTGTAGGAATAAAACCATGAGTGCTCACAGCAGTAGTATAGGTGAGCCATACATTAAAGGGTATTGCACTGTGTATGTACATATTTCTGTGTGTATGCAAACACTAGGAAGCATACAAGATTCTATGCACTGGCGCATAAAATAAAGATTGATGAACACTGGTTTATATACTGGTTTATATTCTGCTTTTCCTTGCTGCGCCAGCATAGCAAATAGGGTTTTTTAAATGTTGTTTAGCTTGGTGCATATGCTAGTTGCTAAGCAACAAGGTCACTTCCACTTATTTCTAGGTACACATACACCTAACTACATTGCTATAGAAACTATTTTGCTTATAAATCATTCTTCATTCACACAGGTGCTGAGACCCACACGCCATGAGCTGTTTTATTTTTCAGTGCGTCCCTGGCCTCCAGGTAGCCCATTGAAGTCTATGAGGATGCCACGGCTGCACAGACACAGCCACTGGTCCTAACATGCCAGGCAGGCTGGTGGGTGGGCAATCTTGAGCAATGACACCCACACACTCATCACATTAGGATGAGAAACTGTCTGTGCAGCCACTGCAACCTCATAGACTTGAATAGGTTGCCTGCATGCAGCAATAATCCTCTGATACAATGAAGCCAGCTACCCAGTGATATCCATTGGAACAATTCTTTATTGGCTACATAGCAGACGATACAGTAATAACACACTAATGTGTTTTAGCCAAAACCTTACTCACAGCATGGATGTCACTGAGTACCTGGCTTCATTGTTTCAGAAGCAGGGGCGGACTGACCATTTGGAAACTCGGGCACTGTCCGAGGGCCCAGGGTCAGTAGGGTGCCCCATGAGATGCCCCTGGTACCTTTTTTCATAGGCTTTTTTGAGTTTTGGCAAGGACACAGGGGCCCCATGATCCCCTATTGCCCGGGGGCTCCATGAGTTGTCAGTCTGCCCCTGATCAGAAGATTATTGCTACATTTCAAAGGCACTTAGGCCAGAGCACCAGTTTGCAGTCCCCCAGGCAGGGGCGGACTGACCATTTGGAAACGTGGGCACTGCCGAGGGCCTGGGGTCAGAAGGGGGCCCCATGAGATGCCCCTGGTACCTTTTTCAAAGGCCTTTTTGAGTTTGGGCAAGGACACAGGGGCCCCATGAGCCTCTATTGCCCAGGGGCCCTATGAGTTGTCAGTCCGCCCCTGCCCCCAGGTAAACCATGGTATAGCAGGTTTTCTTTGTGGACTATGCTTGCATGCAGCACTCGAAGGCTAGGGTCACATAAATAAATAGCCCATGTGTATGGATATAAGAATCCCTGTGAATGAGATCTAAAAAATACATAACTTCATTTAATCATCCTCAGCAAAGCAAATTTGTTTCTAAATTCTCATATAACTTACTGCTTCTCCACCAAAAAACACAGTTTTATTGCAGTAGTCCTGAAACAACATGTGCTTAGTGTGCACCATGTTGGCTACATGAATCATTGTTAGTGTCATATTTTTTAGGCAAGCTTAAATCATAATACAGGTAATAGTGTTATTAAGGAACATTGTCCTTTGTTTACAACATGAAAAAAAAAGAACTGAATTTTTGTACCATTAAATTGCGTGATGTGACTTGCAAAATGTCATATCCCCTCAAGACATCTTTTTTAATTTAGCTTTATACATTCATATTTAATATTAATGCACTGTATCTACATATCCCATTTCTCATCTTTAATATCATATAGCACATATCAACCAGCCTACAGCAACTTATTCTGCATTCTGATAATGTTTAAATCCTCCTATGAAGAATATGATTGCACTTTGGGTGCAGTCATTTAACTCCAACCTGGTCAACTGCTATTAAGATAATGTGGTTTATCTGGGGATACTGAACTACTAAAACTGCATTAATTTGTATCAAATGTCTTTTTTACATCTTCCGACTGTTTCAACCTACCTTCAGCCTACAACTTAAGCTGAGTATATATGGTTAGTTTTTTTTCGGTTTTGTTGTTCTAACTGATTCCTCTATCAACACAAGTGAGGTGGATGGAGAAATCCTCCCCATTATGCCATTGTATTCTGATAGTGGGGACTCTGATGCAGCCGCCAATAGATGAAAGTTTTCCAATGTAGTCTATTGATCAACTTTTGTCAAACAGGGAGCACCACACACAGATCAAAATTCAGCCAGTCCCAGCATAACTTTACATTTCTCAATACTGAACCTCAATGGGGCTACCCAACTCCCTATTTAAACATGGTATTGTTGTAATGATGCTACATCTTGTGCCAGAGTTATGTGCAGGGAAAAATTATGTGTCATCAGCAATCACTGAATTCGAGCTCTTGATTCCAACCTCTATATCATGAATTAACAAACGGAACAACATTAGTCCCAAGACAGAACCCTGGCGCACGCCACTCACAAATGTGGAATCAGGGCCGGTGCTTCCACTTCCAGTGAAGTGTCGGCTCCCACTAGGATGGGAAGTGGTGACATTAGACCAGGACCCCGGGTGGTCAGCAGTTTCTGATCAGAGGATTGATCTATACATCTCTGGGAAACACATTGGCACACATGATCCTCCAGCTGTAACAGGGAGCTAGTGACCGAATGGGGTATGTCTAGCCTTGGTTCCACCTTCGTCTATCAGCTGTACACAGCTGGAGCCAATCAATAGGTGGGGGTGTGCTCTGGTTGCAGAGTTAACCCTGTGTGAGTAGGATGATTGGGGCCCAATGTGTATGAGAGGGAAGTGGTGTAGTGCTGAAAGGCCGCCTGTCTGCATTGAGAGCTGCTGCCTGGACTCCACACCCCTGCAGTAGCCATGAGAGGTAAGCCGAGCCTAGGAGGATGGCGGGCCATGGAGGTGACAGAAGGAGGGGGGGTGGATGCTGATTGATTGTGCGGGATGCTGCCACGTCATGAATGATCCTTCAGCTGAGGGGAGGGGTGGCAGAGGGGGAGGAAGAAAGGACAGAGGAAGGTGCATGTGTGGGGCTAGTTTAGCAGCTGAGCTGACACTCCTTCCAGTATTCCTCTCAGACTCAGTCTCTTACTGTAAGCCGACTGCTAATCACTGTGGAGCTTTTCAACTCTTTCTCTCTTTTTTTTTGTTTCCCTGCCTGATTGTTTAATACAGTTAATTTATATTTGGTTAATATATATTTTGTCTTTAATTTTGGTGCTGGTGGCATCTTATGGCACTTGCATTTGCAAATTAAAAGACATTTGGCAGTTTTATGTTTTGTTGATATAATATTTTCTACTGGTTTTTTTTTTTTTTTGGGGGGGGTGCAACTAGATGGTGTTGCCTAGGGTGCAAAATAGTTTAGCACCGGCCCTGTTTGGAATATTCAGAAAACAAGTCATTTATCCCTACACTCTGGGTCCATTCATGTGAATCCCTGTGAGACGTCCGGTATGCAGATATGCACATGGTGTTTCCCACAAAATGGTGACCTGGCACGTTTGCACATGCACAGTCCCCTTTGGCATCAGATGGGCTATTTAAAGGTCGCTCATACCCATGTTTTATGCAGACTGGTCTTCAGCTGTCCTGTGGCTGACTTGATGTGCTACTGATCTGATCCTGATTGTCACAGGTCTAGCCGAGTTCAGCAACAGCCAGGTAATGGACTACAGAAGCATGGTCAAATGTAGCTCCAAGGTCAGGAACAGGCAGGCAGGAGAGCAATCAGGATTCTGCCTACCTGCTTCTGTCTCTGATTTGGCTCCATGTTATCTTTGAGTGCCTGCTGTGGCTGTCATCCATATCAGCTTCAATCATCACAGCGTGTTCCTGTATTCAGTCTACTGGAATCTCTGACAAGCCTCATGCCTTGAACCTCCAGTGTATGCAGAGTCCTCATTTAACTTCAGTTGGCTCATCCTGAAGTCCTGCCAGACAGTTCCAACCTCCATCTCCTACTGCAAGTTCTACCAGCAACACCTGCCAGCACTCATGTTTCTCCTGTACCTTGGCACCATCCTTTCCACCTTCAGTGGAGATACAAGAGAGGACAATCTTGTCATCTCAGTTTCCTATCAGGTACATGGCAACCCAGTTTTCTATCCATGTACAGTACATTCAATTTCAACAACTCCAACATAGTTTGATTAAACATTTATGAGATACAATATCAAATGCCTTAGCAAATTCTAAATAAATTACGCCCACTGAACTTTCACCATCCAGTTTCACACTTATTTCCTCGTAGGATGATACCAGGTTGGTCTGACAAGAATGGTATTTTTCTCTCAAATAGCAAATAGTTGGTAAGTCTAGAATGCTGGGGGTGTCTCTTCTACTTTCTACTTTTTTCTATGTATTTGTTTTTCTACACTAGAAGTTGGCCATATATTTTAATTTAGTTTTTATTTATCCTTGTTACCCAATCAAATACAGTGGCTAATTGCATTGCTTAAACTCTAAAGCATGCCCACTTGCCTTGGGTGCTCTTTGGTGCAAATATTTGGGACTTTAATCATTAATACATCCTTAAATGTATTTTTTAATACAAACAGTGTAAGTACCTGAATTTATTCTGTAAAAGGCTCTTCAATCCCTATAATCATATACAGTAGCAAGGGCTGGAGTGTGGGAAGAAGAAACAAGTAAAGGAACCCATCAGTTCAAGTGATGACAAGAGGCATTCTGATAGGTAGAGAAAGCAAAGTTAAAGAGAGATGAGACTCCCTCTTCATCGGCTTACCCCACCGCAGACTCATCAACCTTACTAACCACTCTGTATCCGCCACCCCTCTCTGCCAATCCCTCCACTGGCTTCTGATTGCCCAACGGATAAAATTCAGAATGCTAACATTGACTTATAAAGCTGTTTATAATACTGCCCCAAACTACATCACCGATCTGGTATCCAAATACCACCCAAAACGTACTCTCCGCTCCTTACAAGACCTCCTACTCTCTAGTTCCCTGGTCTCCTCCTCCCATGCCCATCTCCAGGACTTCTCCAGGGCTTCCCGCATTCTCTGGAACTCCCTACCCCAATCCATCAGACTGTCACCTACTCTCCTCACCTTTAGGCGCACTCTGAAAACCCATCTCTTCCGGGAAGCCTACCCTGCCCTCAGCTAATTACTGAACTCCTCCACTCTTCCTACCACTCCATCCCCCACAGCTATTTCCTCCTGTACCACTATCTTCTCCCTCCTAGATTGTAAGCTCCAAGGAGCAGGGCCCTCGAACCCCTTGTGTATTGAATCGTATTGTTACTGTACTGTCTCGTGTACTGTCTCCCTTTATAATGTACAGCGCTGAGCAAACTATTGGCGCTATATAAATCCTGTACAATAATAATAATGAGATTATTAATGTGCTTCTTCTCCTTTCACTGCCCAGGCTCGGGTGGGTCCAGAACACTAAGTAGAAAGCTATAGATTAAAAAATAAAAAAAATATATTTTTTAATCTATTTTGACGTGTTCGTTTTTTTAAGTAGTTTTACTGTAAATAAAAAGTATGCATTTTATTCTGTATTGTGCCAATTAAAATGACAATAACATGAGGTTTCTGGTAAAAAGCATGGCAATGTTATTTGCAAATGATTAGGGTTAACTGTGGATTAATAAGGGGTTAAATAGGAATACATTTTATTTGATTTTCTTTTTTACTTTTCTTCTTTTTTTTTCTTTTGTAAGGTTTCTTTAATTGATGTAATATGCAGATCAGGGGTCACACCTGTAATTACCATATGAAAGAAAGAGTAAGTACAATGAAACAATACAGACTATCTGCAAGTGTCATTTTACATAAAGTAGGATCCACTGCATTTTGACAGCCGCTTCTGTTGCATAATATAAAAGCAATTTCTTATTGTAAAAATTGTAATTCTTAGATTGTAAGCTCTAACAAGCAGGGCCCTCTGTTTCCTCTTGTACCAAATTGTATTGTAACTGTAATGTCTGCCTTCATTTTGCAAAGCGCTGCGCAAACTGTTGGTGCTATATAAATCCTGTATAATAATAATAGCTGCAGGGGGACTGGTGGCGGGGAAAGAGAAGCAGATTGTAAGAGGTGCACCCTAAAAACTTTATTGAAGTTTTTTAAAAAGCATCTCACTCTCAAAAACCTCAAGTCATTGAAATGAACCATAGAAAGCAATAGCAGAAACAGACCAAATGGCCTTTTTGGTTCTGCTTTGTAGACAATGGCCATTGCAGAAAAAGCTTTATGGACTCATAATTTTTCACTAAAGATTGTCCAAAGCAACAAATGTTCAATAACAAATTTACTTAACATCAAATTTGAAGGGCAATTTCTAAACTGCGACTGTGCCTTCATTTTTAATATTTTAGAGACATACTATGCATCAAAATGTAGGTCTGAGTCTTGTGGTTCTCACAATATAAAGCTCTTCGGTATAATTTTTAACCTCCCTAGCGGTATTCCCGAGTGTAGCTCGGGGTAAAGTTTCAGTACCAAAAGTGGTAACCCCGAGCTACACTCGGGCTTACCATGCAGCGTTGCTCAGGGAGTCCCCGCAGCGTTTACCTTGTCCTTCGCTCCCACGATGCGTCCCCTGCAGCGTCCCTGGCCATCTCCTCCGGCCGATGCAGGCATCCGGCTTCTGTGTTCCGGCCCCTGTGACGTCGGGACATACGGGCGCAGGAACCGGCGGCAAATTTGAAATTTTTTTAAAAATGATTATTACATAGTAAAACATTGCTGTTTCAAAACATTTCACATACATTTTGTCCCTACTGCTTTGTCCTGCGCCCTGCCTGCATTGTGACTGTTCTTTCTGCCTGGAAACTTAGAAATGTCCACGGCGTCCAAAAAGCATCCCTTTATGTCAAAAGCGGTTTTAGACCGGCTAGAGAACAGTGATAGTAAATCAGAACCACTTGCAGAATTGAGTGATAATGATTCGTGGGGAAATTCCTCATCAGACACTGAAAACGATTCTGCGACTTTGCTCAGCAATGTGCAAACTTGGTGCTATATTTCAAATTTCAGTGTTTTTGGTTTTTGCGTTTCAAGTTTTATCATATCCGGAATGTTTACTAGACTCTTGTTCGGACAGATTTCAGTGAGTTATTCCTAAATTACAGGCCTACAATAAAAAAAAAAATACATATTTCCATGCAAAAAAATGGTACCGCTTTCAGCACCAAAAATCTGAAATAATCATACTGCTAGGGAGGTTAAAGTGATACTAAAGGTTCACTTATTTAAAAAAAAAAACAACAAACGTGGTATACTTGCCTGCATTGTGCAATGGTTTTGCATAGAGCAGCCCCATTCCTCTTCTTCTCAGGTCCTCCTCCAGTGCTCCTGAGCCTCCTCGATGTATCTATATGACACACAGAGCGCAGCTCGCCCCTGTCCCCATCTCCTTGCATAGTCACTTAGAGCATATACAGGGAGCTCAAATTGAGGGAAAGACCAGAGCGGGTGAGAAGAGTGATGGAGGACTACTGAATCTGCAGGTGAGGCTCTCTGGGGGTGGAACATTTGTGTGGAGCAGCGCTGTGCAAGACAAAAGAAATGTCAGGTGGCCACAGCACCCCCACCAAACCTGCACCCAATGTGAATGCCCCCCACTGTTTCTTTAAAGTGGAGTTCCAGCTGAAAAAAAAAATAGTCAGCAGCTACAGAAACTGTCCCTCGTGTCCTTACTACAACTGGTTTCACGGGCCGTCTTCTCTCCCCGGTATCTTTAGTGTGGGCACCTGGCTGTGACAGCTTGTGGCTTCACAGCCGGGTGCCCACTGACCATGCGTGAGAAGCACTGCGCTTTGTGAATGGCCCCATAATCTTCTGGGACCTGTCACGTGTCCCAGAAGACTATGGGGAGAGAGGGGGGAGGACAACTGCTTCCGATCCCCACTGTAAAACATGGTGGAGGGAGCATCATGGTTTGGGGCTGCTTTGCTGCCTCAGGGTCTGGATGGATTGTTGTCATTGATGGGAAAATTAATTGCAGAGTTTATCAAGACATTTTGCAGGAAAACGTACGACCATCTGTCCGCCAACTGAAGCTCCGCAGAGGATGGGTGATGCAACAGGACAATGACCCAAAGCATACAAGTAATTCAACAAAACAATGGCTGCAACAGCACAGAATATGCCTTCTGGAGTGGCCCAGTCAGAGTCCTGACCTCAACCCGATTGAAATGCTGTGGATTCACACCAGACATCCTAAGAATATTGCTACATTGAAGAGGAGTGGTCCAAAATTACTCCAGATCATTGTGCAGGTCTGATCTGCAACTACAGGAAACGTTTGGTTGAGGTTATTGCTGCCAAAGGAGGGTCAACCAGTTATTAAGTCCAAAGGTTCACATACTTTTTCCTCCCTGCACTGTGAATGTTTACATGTTATGTGCAATTAAACCATGGCAACATCTAATGTTTGTGTAGTATTATGTTCAGCAGACTGTGTTCTTCTATTGTTGTGACTTAGATGACTTTCAGAGTACATTTTATGCCCAATTCAGGCAAAACTCCATGCAATCCCAAGGGGTTCACATACTTTTTCTTGCAACTGTATATGTAATGGATAAATATGGCTGCTCCATTTACATATATAATTGCAAACTATGTACACAACTAAGGTCTTAAATATTAACACATATTGAAAAAATCAATTACTTTGTAAATATATTTAAAAAGGTTTTTTTAATATATTTAAAAAGGCTTTAAAAAGACTATTTGCTGCATTTTTTGTGCGTAATTTATTTTGTTTATGTTTGTGTATAAAAAAAAGCAATTATTTTAATTTGTTTCAATTTATTAGCCAGTAGGAATGGATAAAAGTAGGTGTTTTGTGTAGCTGTAAATTCACTGCAAAATGACATTTTTGGAAAATATCACTATTTCAGTAAAATACATTGGAATAAATCGGTCAAAGTTAAGATGGGATTTGGTGGTTTTTAAGGGCGCAGCTTCTGAGTGTTAGAGAAGCTACCCCGGGCCTTTAAAAAAAATAAAAAAGATTCTCCATATGGTCTTTGTGTAGCATCCACACCATTTGCTGAGTCTCTAGAAGTTGTATTGAGAAACTGAGTTGGACCTTTAAAAAGGTGTCTATGCTGAATATTAAGCACTATGTTGTGGGAACACCACTACTTCAGGATCACCAGCAAAAACTAAATAGAAAATTTTTCAGGATCACCAGCAAAAACTTGTATGACAGCTGGCAGCAGCAAGAAACAATGGCAGTCTGCAGCATTTCCTTATTAAGTCCTTAAGGTTTTATGTCCACATTATGGCTCTACTGCCTTGCACCCTGGATGCAAGCCTACGTCAGGTACAGGGGCGGACTGACCATTTGGAAATTCGGGCACTGCCCGAGGGCCCATGGTCAGTAGGGGGCCCCATGAGATGCCCCTGGTACCTTTTTCATAGGCTTTTTTGAGTTTGGGCAAGGACACAGGGGCCCCATGATCCCCTATTGCCCGGGGACCTCATGAGTTGTCAGTCCGCCCCTGATCTAAGCCACACAGTTTACAAAACATAGCAAATAGATTGTGCATGAAATGTATCAACCAGGGGCGGACTGACTATTTGGAAACTCGGGCATTGCCCGAGGGCCTGGGGTCAGTAGAGGGCCCCATGAGATGCCCCTGGTACCTTTTTCATAGGCTTTTTTGAGTTTGGGCAAGGACACAGGGGCCCCATGATCCCCTATTGCCCGGAAGCCCCATGAGTTGTCAGTGCGCCCCTGGTCAAGTACCATGATGAGGTGTATGACCATTGTTACCTCCTCCTGTAAGGGTTTTACACCTCCTATATCTGGCTGATCCCTCTCCACCATATCCTGAAGGAGTAATTCCTAGTCCCAACTGTGCTAGGGTATGGGTCCCTTCCCTGATCTACCTGGTTGGTCTGCTACAGCAAAGGTGAATTTCCAGATTCTGAGTTTATCTGATGAGAATAGTGTGCTTGGTTTGCTCATTCCATCTCTGCCTGATGCTCCTTTGGATTAGCTGGACTGGCACCATGAATCTTGAATATGGACAGATTATTACATATTTAAAAAAGTTAAATCAGCAAAAGAAATACAATGAAATACACTCCCAAAATTCACCCACTAAATAAGTATATAAAAAAGAACACAACAGCAGCACATATGTGTCACATATGCACATGAAAATACTTGTCTGTAAAATACAGACTGTACAATATATAGGTAGTTAAAATAGCAATACTTACAAACTCAAACAATGACTACAGTAAATTGTATCTATATTAATTACAGCTTGAATTAAAAAAAGAGTATTATCTTTAGAATTCACTGGTCAAAAGAATGTATTAATAAAAGTCATGGTATGGATAGAAGTAATTGTTATCATTTGCTTAACCTCCCTGGCGGTATGATTATTTCCGATTTTTGGTGCTGAAAGCGGTACCATTATTTTGCATGGAAATATGTATTTTTTTTATTGTAGGCTGTAATTTTTAGGAATAACTCACTGAAATCTGTCCGAGTCTAGTAAACATTCCGGGTAGGCTAAAACTTGAAACATGAAATCATAAATTATAATTTAATAAATAATCATAAAAAATAATAATATAATAATAATACATTTAATTCAATAATATAATCAAACCAAAAACACTGAAATTTAAATATAGCGCCAAGTTTGCACATCGCTGAGCAAAGTCGCAAAATCATTTTCAGTGTCTGATGAAGAATTTCCCCATGAATCATTATCACTCAATTCTGCAAGTGGTTCTGATTTACTATCGCTGTTCTCTAGCCGGTCTAAAACCGCTTTGACATAAAGGGATGCTTTTTGGACGCCATGGACTTTTCTAAGTTTCCAGGCAGAAAGAACAGTAAAAATGCAGGCAGGGCACAGGACAAAGCACTCGGGACAAAATGTATGTGAAATGATTTGATACAGTAATGTTTTACTATGTAATAATCATTTTTTTAAAAATTACATTTTTTTAAAATTTGCCGCCGTACGTCCCAACGTCACTGGGACCGGAACACAGAAGCCGGATGCCGGCATCGGCCGGAGGAGATGGCCGGGGATGCTGCAGGGGACACATCGCTGGAGCGAAGGACAAGGTAAGCGCTGCAGGGAATCCCTGAGCAACGCCACATGGTATTCCCGAGTGTAGCTCGGGGTTACCGCTTGTGGTACTGAAATTTTACCCCGAGCTACACTCGGGAATACCGCCAGGGAGGTTAAAGTGGTTGTAAATCCAAAAATAAAAAAAATACTTTTTGCCGTAAATGAATACATTTTAATGTAAACATACATACAATGTCAGTGCACCTCAGAAAAATGCTCCCTTTAGCTTGTCTCAGCCCTCCAAAAACCGCTGGTCTGTGGGCGTGGCTTAGGACCAGAGAATAGTAGGTGGAGATGTGATGTCACACAATCCCTCAGTTATACACACCCTCCAGCCTCATCTCAAGAATGTGCACAGCTATCTGACATCTCTATGGTTGCGAGCCTGTCTCCTGAGTGCATTCAGGGGAATACACAGGTGCCAGTGACTATGTCAGCTCTGCTTACAGCACAGGATCTGAGCTAATCAGGAGAAATCTGGTTGGAAGGGGTTAATAGTAAAACATCCTAGGAATCCTGCAGCCTAAAGTGGCAATGTGGTCCAGGAAACATTCTCATGTAAAACTCTGTAAACAGTAATTCTCAAGCTAGGTGTTGTGAATAGAGCAGGAAAATAATCAGCTGTCAGCAGACTTGCCTAGATAACTACAGCATTACTAAAGTGATGCCGATCTATGTCATAAATTACTGGTGCTGAGTTCCCAATCTTGTGAAGGCAGAGACCAGCAGGGAGAGGACACCCGCTCCCCCACCACTTTTGTAGTGTATTACATGGAGGCTCATGCTGGTCTTGTCTTCAGCACAGCCTATCACTCACAGCAGAAGGGGAGTGGCGACACCATTTTTTTGCTTGTGTCAGATTTATTCCATTCAGAAGAGCAGGGGGGATTTCTGGAGAAGGGGATTTCTTCAAGATACCAAACTAAACTCAAATGCTAAGTAAAGGTAAAATCTATTTAACTCTAGGATTAGATTGATTTGTGTTTTTTAGGTTTACAACCACTTTAACCACTAGCCTATCGGGCACTTTTACCCCCTTCGTGCGCAGGCCAATTTTCAGCTTTCAGCGCTGCCGCACTTTGACAATTGTGCGGTCATACAGCACTGTACCCATATGAAATTTTTATCTTTTTTTCACACAAATAAAGCTTTCTTTTGGTGTTATTTAATCACCACTGGGTGTTTTACTTTTTGCACTATAAACAAAAAAAGAGCAAAAAATTGGAAAACAAAAAAGTTTTTCTTTGTTTCTATTATAAAAGTTTGCAAACAGGTAATTTTTCTCCTTCACTGATTTGTGTTGATGAGGCCGCACTGATAGGCAGCACTATGGGCACTGATGAGGTGGCATGGATAGGCAGCACTGATAGGCTACACTGATGAGGTGGCACTGATGGGTATTGATGAGGAGGCAGTGATGATGCTGCACTGATATGCAAATATGATGGTAGCACTGATGGGCAACACTGACTGATGACACTGACTGACAGCACTGCTGGGCACTGATGCATGGCACTGCTGGCCACTGTTGGGTGGCACTGCTGGCCAATGGTGGGTGGCACTACTGGGTGGCACTGCAGGGCACTGATCATCAGTGCCAATCTGTTCTGTGACGTGGTAAAAGGCAGCTGTGATTGGCATCACATGATCAGCTGTGTCCATAGGACACAGCGATCAGAGATCACTGGGTGCATGCCACTGGGGGTACGCTGGAGGGCACGTTCTGGGAGGACATCATATGATGGCTTCCCAGAACTGGATAACCATGCTGTAGCCGTCATTTGGCTATAGCGCTGTTATTAAGTGGTTAAGTGACCTGTTACTGTAACTTATGTTTGAATTTTTATATTAATGACAACAAACATGTGCTTACTACTCTTTGTGGTTAACAAAAATAACCTCATATTGGTTTGCATACAGTGAAAAATCGTAGTATAAAGTATAGACCAGGGGCGGACTGACCATTTGGAAACTCGGGCACTGCCCGAGGGCCGGGGTCAGTTGGGGGCCCCATGAGATGCCCCTGGTACCTTTTTCATAGGCTTTTTGAGTTTGGGCAAGGACACAGGGGCCCCATGATCCCTTATTGCCCGGGGGCCCCATGAGTTGTCAGTCCGCCCCTGGTATAGACTGTATTTCTCAATGCCAATATGCTTGTGACATTCCTAATTCATAATAATACAGAAAAATCATTTGAATTTGTGCAGCTGACATGTACCACAGCATAAGAACCCCTGACGCTCAAACAGATTTGATGGAGACCACTTTAACAGTCAGTTAATTACAGCATTAGAGAAATGATTTGCACAACATAAGGTTGGATTTGCCTTCACATGGTAAGGCACTGGATGTTCTAGAGCTCATATGTAATCTATATGTAAAAGAGAATTATTACCTTCCCAGAGCCAGTATAGCATAATGGTCCCTGTTCTGAATCAGGAGGTACATTTTTAGATAGTGGTGAAATTAGGGGATGTTGTAGTCCAGAAGCATCTCAAATTATTCTAGTAAGAAAAGAAAACAAGAAATCATATTTAGATCTGTAGATTATAAAATTTTAAATTGAAGAACACATCTTGATGTTTATCAGCTTCCTAGAACTGAAGAATCTTTATTGACATTTGGCCAAGCAATGTTTTTTTTTTCATCTGGACAGTGCTGATTGATGCTGTGCTGATCACATGCACTATCCCAAGAAAAAAAAAAACCTCTCTAGCAATACACACCAGACTGAGCATGTGCAGTGTCTTCACATGATATCTCTTAACAGGAGATAAGAGGGGGCACTGGAAGAAGGGGAGGATCAGAGAAGGCAGGATCAAACAGCATTTTAAACAATGTAGAGAATTAACCCCTTAGGCTCCATAGTGAGTATAACAAGCATATATACTGCTCAAAAAAATTAAAGGAACACTTTTCAATCATAGTATAGTATCAAGTCAATTAAACTCCTGGGATATTGATCTGGTCAGTTAAGTAGCAGAGGGGGCTGTTAATCAGTTTCAGCTACTTTGGTGTTAATGAAATTAATAACAGGTGCACTAGATGGGCAATAATGAGACGACCCCCAAAACAAGAATGGTTTTACAGGTGGAGGCCACTGACATTTTTCCCTACTCATCTTTTCTGACCGCATTTGGCTAGGGTCAGTGTCACTACTGGTAGAATGAGGTGATACCTGGACCCTATAGAGGTTGCACAGGCAGTCCAACTCCTCCAGGATGGCACATCAATACGTACCATTGCCAGAAGATTTACTATGTCTCCCAGCACAGTCTCAAGAGCATGGAGAGGATTTGGCAGGTCAGTCACTGGTGCCCTGTGCTTTTCACAGATGAGAGCAGGTTCACCCTCTGAGGGTCTGGAGAAGATGTGGAGATAGTTATGCTGCCTGTAACATCATTCAGCATGACCAGTTTGGTGGTGGGACAGTGATGGTCTGGGGAGGCATATCCATGGAGGGACGCACAGACCTCTACAGGCTAGACAATGGCTCCCTGACTGCCATTAGGTATCTGGATTAAATCTTTGGACCCATTGTCAGACCTTACGCTTTTGCGGTGGCTCCTGGGTTCCTCCTGGTGCATGACAATGCCCGGCCTCATATGGCGAGAGTGTGCAGGCAGTTCCTGGAGGATGAAGGAATTGATACGATTGAATGGCCCCCATGCTCGCCTGATCTAAATCACACCTCTAACATATCATGTTTCGGTCCATCCAACACCGCCAGGTTGCACCTCAGACTGTCCAGGAGCTCAGTGATGCCCTGGTCCAGATCTGGGAGGAAATCCCCCAGGACACCATCTGTCATCTCATTAGGAGCCTCCCCCGACGTTGTCAGGCATGCATACAAGCACATGGGGGCCATACAAACTACTGAGTGCCATTTTGAGTTTCTGCAATGAAATTTCAGCAAAATGGACTCGCCTGCTGCGTCATTTTTCACTTTGATTTTCAGGGTGTCTTTGAATTCAGTCCTCTGTAGGTTGATAATTTTCATTTCCACCAAACGATGGGCCATCCTTACATTCCTAACACATTACCCCGTCCATATCAGTGTAGATATCCAGCATGATATTTTTTCCCCATTGAGATCTGATGTGTTTTCAAAGTGTCCCTTTCATTGTTTTGAGCAGTGTCTATATACCAAGCATATACAAGCATTTAGTGCATATACAGACCGATTTTACTGTTGTGGGTTTAGTAACTCTGTGAAAACCCGTGTGACTATCGGTTCACAACTACAGTACATTCTCCTTCATCAGTGCACATAATCTTCACTACCTAAGGCTCGCAAAAAAGTTGTAAATAATTATGCTATGAGATTTTGAAAAGACATCCACTCCAAAAATGAAAATGTATTTGGGTTTTTTAATTTATTTTTATCTATGGAACCCAGCATATACCCTTCAAGGAAGCCACACTGCATTAAGTCATAAGCGCATCTACTTCCTTTCACTGAGGCCCCATTCACTCCTTATGCACATTTGTTTTCTTACTTTTTTTGTGTTTGTCACTTAACAGCATATGGCAGCCCATGTAACTGAATGAGCTGCCCTATGCTGTCAAGCGACATACATGCCAAAGTAGCTCCTGCACCATTTCTTTGCAATGAGCCTCACACATTTTAGTAATACACATTGTGGTGCACGTTTCACATGTTTTGTTGCACGAAAAAATGCTCGACTTTAACCGCCTCCCACCCGCAATATAGTAATAGGTGGTTCTCTCGTTCTGAGAGGTCGTCATATGATGTCCTCCCATTCCCACCGCACATGCGCTGCTCAGGGAGTGTGCAGCATGGCGATCGGCAGTGCGCTGTGTCCCTCGGACGCAACGGATCACCGATCATGGAAAGAGCCGAAGATGTCGGCTCGGTCATGTGATCAGCAGTGTCCAATCACAGCTGATCACATGTAAACAGGGAAATGCCGGTTATCGGCATTTCTCTCCTCTCGAGCTGTCAAGCTGACAGCTCGTGAGGACAGGAGAGCCAGTAATCGGCTTTCCATGGAGGGGACATGTACACTGATCATCAGGGCACTGATGATTAGTGTGCCCTGATGATCAGTGTAGCCCCAGCAGTGCCACCTATCAGTGTCCATCAGTGCCTTATGTCAGTGTTCATCAGTGCCTCGTGCCAGTGCCCATCAGTGCCACATATCAGTGCCCATCTGAGCTGCCTTTCAGTGTCACCCATCAGTGCCAGTCAGTGCCACCTATCAATGCCAATCAGTGCCACCCAGTGCTGCCTATCAGTGCCTGTCAGTGCCGCCTTTCAGTGCCCATCAGTGATGCCTGTCAATGCTCATCAGTGCCACCTACCAGTGCCTCATCAGTGCCCATCAGTGCCACCTAT